>NW_019396039.1:0-248934 GCF_000591075.1 Eurytemora carolleeae
AGCTGTTATGCTTCATAATTGGTCTGCACAAAAGGAAAGCTGCTGAGATTTTCGCAGTTTCAAAGGGTTGAATACGATTTATGAAAATATATCCAAATATAATTGTAGAGTCTTAAGAAACTGATTTTTATTTTTAATTCAAGGTAAGTTAATAGCCCTGCAATATGCAGTTGCAATTGATATTGTAAACTGGTTTTTCCGCGGCATTTGATCTTAAATATGTTAAGAATACGACATTATAAAAAAATTCTTGCTATGCATTCAAATATGTGGGATTCACTGTATCATCCTGTTTAATATGTTCATCCATAAACTTTTTTAGTCTCATTTTCTATTCTCCTATAAATCATCTTTGCCTTTTTTCTTGGTCCTTTTTTTATTATTGTCTGTTTTTATATACATACTTATAGTCTTTTTATATGTCCGTACTGGATCTCCTAATAAAAGAGAAATAAGGGTGACGTCTCAACTTACTTATTTAAAAATTATAATTGCCTGAAGTCGGCGTTTTTTGCATAGTGTCACGTGTGTAATTTTTTTCCAAATTAGGAAAAAAAGAAAACCATCTGCTAATCTGAAAAAATGCCCGCTGAAAGTAAAGGCGATCATTTTATGTAGAATATAATTATGTCAATAACAATATAATAAGTTCAACTTCCCATGATAAAATCGATTTATATTTAAGTATGCATATCCTAGTATGTCATTATGAGAATTTAGTTTGTGTGATACGACCATTAGATCACGAATATTCAGATTGATTTTTCAAGTTCGTGAAAACTCAAGTTCAACCTTGGGGGAGGGGGAGGGGGGAGGGGACATTAAACAAGATGATTATACTCAACCTGGTTGGGTATATCCCGCAGTATAGGATTTAAATAATTTACAAATCCAATAAAGGAACTGAAAACTTGCAACAAACTCGAATTTTTTTATCTTTACTTTTTCAACTAGAGATAGAATAGTTAGTGGTTTTTTCGTTTCTTTCGTTCATCATTCGCTATTTCTCAAAATTATCGTATTATACATCTATTTCGTTTGTTTTCTTCAAACGTTTGTTTAAAATATAGTTCTTTTAGTAAAAAAAATATTCATTTCTTTTTTTTAAAATTATCCGAACATGATAATATGCACGAACAAGAAGCTAGAAAATGGAGAACAAGAAATATTGAAATCCCAAAATATTTGCATCTGCTTTCATCTAATTATTTATAAAGTATGGTTAAAATTAAATTAAATTAAATTAAAAACACCTGATTTGTAAACGTTTGACACTTAAAACTATTAACTCTGCTTTAATAATTTGAAATATGAAAGGTTTTCACCATCAGGTTGAAAAGAAATAGGGATAAGAATAGTGGCAATTAAAGCCTTAATTTTGTTGATGTTTTAAAAAAACAATTATTTGAGAATNGATTATAATTCTACTGGAGGGATTCAGGTAATCATCCAAGGGGTTTATATTTCCACTGGAGGAATTCTGATATCCATACAGGGTGTTTATAATTAATAAATTATGGATATCTGAATCCCTCCACTGGAATTATAAACCCCCTGGAAGGATATCTGAATCCCTCCAGTGGGATGATAAACACCCTGGAAGGATATCTGAATCCCTCGGTGGGATTATAAACCCCCTGGATGGATATCTGAATCCCTCCAGTTTGATTATAAACCTCCTAGATGGATATTTGAATCCCTCCAGTTTGATTATAAACCCCCTGGATGGATATCTGAATGCCTCCAGTTTGATTATAAACCCCCTGGAGGAATATCTGAATCCCTCCAGTTTGATTATAAACCTCCTGGATGGATATCTGAATCCCTCCAGTTTGATTATAAACTCCTGGATGAATATCTGAATCCCTCCATTGGAATTATAAACATCGGAAAGATATCAGAATCCCACCAATGGGATTATAAACACCCTGGATAAATATCTGAATTCCTCCAGTGGAATTATAAAACCCCTAAATGGATACCTGAATCCCTTCAGTGGGATTATAAACACCCGGGATGGATATCTGAATCCCTCCAGTGCAGTGGAATTATAAATCCCCTTGAAAGATATCTGAATCCCTCCAGTTGAATGGAAATCACCTCGATTAAAGTTTTAAATTGTAAATCGCGATTTTTCAAACCCCTCCACCTCCAAACAAAATGAAATCCCTCTGCTGGTCTCCAGGGGAATCAATATTTTACCACGAACTTTGTAAAAAATAGATTTATTCCTCTTTTCCCCCCTTTTTTCCTTTTTTTCACTTTTCGCTTCCTTATTTTCATTTCATTTCATGCAGTAGTAACCACTAACCAGACTAAAACGAAATAATTGTCGTCTTCAATGTTTTTTAACTTTAGTTTATTATGAAACTGAATATAATTGTTCTAAACTAGACTTTTCAATTTCAATTGTAAACATTTTCTCTTTGTAAACATTGTAAAACAAACACACACAAAAATTTCTCAGATCTATAAAAACAATTTCGTGGATTTTCAAAATTTTCAAAAATAGAATTTTTTTAGAGGCAAATTTTTGAAAATTCGATCATCAATAAACCTTCCCTAGTTTGGGCCTGATCGGTTTGACGTTTATTGGATACAAAGGAATTGAGTTTTAGCCACAAACTAAAATCTTCTTATCCCAATATCTTAGCAACCTGATGGTGCAAACCTTTGATATTTCAAACTTAGATTACTTTATCTATAAGTATTAATAGTTTGAAATATCTAAGGTCTACGACATTGGTATACAAAGATAAAGAGATTAGAAAATCAGAGTTAGTGGCAAAAACTCAACTCCTTTATCTAATATTGCAAATGAAACCTATGTAGATAAACTGTCCTTGATCTACGCGAATCCAGCTGAAAATGCAGTTCTAAACTAGACTTTTCAATTTCAATTGTAAACATTTTCTCTTTGTAAACATTTTAAAACAAACACAAACAAAAATTTCTCGGATCTATAAAAATAATTTTGTGGATTTTCAAAATTTTCAAAAATAGAATTTTGTTAGATTTATGTAAGAACTAACCATGTTTTTATTGTTTTCGACTATACATCAATTATATATTCATATGTTTACTAGTTTAATATATTTTATATCTCAATCCTCGTTGCGTTTAAACTGTACCATTATAATTGTGTGCAAATAAATAGATTAAATTAAATTTATGATTAAAAGGATGAGCAAAGGCTACATCTTTTCTCTTTGTAAACATGTTGATTTCCTTGAAAAAATCATTAAAAAATACCAATATAATAGAAATATATTCAACACTTTGCAAACAAACTTTAGCTTGTCGTATTTACAATTTTAGTTTTTCATTAAATACATCTATTTACTGATTATTTGCGACTAATCAATTGATCAATCAATTGATCAATAAGCAAATTAATCAATTACCAACGCCCCCCTATTGTTTTATAATGGTGTAGTGTTGTTTAACTCGGCTTGGATATAAAGATATAAACGCTTAAAAAAGGTAACTTTGTAGATTAGTTAAAGGGAGTGTTCGCGAAAAATGAAAGGGGGTATAGGCTTAATGCGATAAAAAAGCGCTTTTGGTCGCTTCTAATCTCACTTCTATCTGTTGCGTCTATAAGGAGAAAACTGTTAAAAACTACTAATACCGAAGAACGTAGTGTCCATACAAATTCAGAAAGATGCAACATACGACTTAGACCGTAAAAAAATCTATTTAATTTCAAACAAATCATTCAGATATTACACCCTATGGTCATTGATTATCTTTCGCCACATTTGTATATAGTTGATTTTTCATAATATGTTTTAATTGTTATGATCAGAGAGTTACTTATAAAAACATTTATTCCTGTTTCGAGGATTTTTGGTAATGAAGACACATTTTCATATTTTCCAGGAATGTTCGAAAACAATGTTATTTTAAAAAATAAAATCAAAACAATTAGAGCAATAGGAGTAATCCAAATTTCCAATTATCTCCGGTTCCTCCATGTTTTCTGTTATTGATTAAAACTCAGTTATGATATATAAACACATCGAATTTCTGAAATCTTTATATATGAGTTTATTTATAAGGTTCCTTTAATTTCATTTACTTGAATTTTCAATTTTCTATAATTTGTACTTTGGTCTTTGAACGTAAATTTTATAAACGTATTTTTAAAAGACGACATTTATACAAGTAGTAACCATCCAAAGGATGTATTCTTACAGCTTAGCTACATGAGGCCATTCCTTCTTTCATTACATTGTTGATCGACCATGTGAAGTCTCTGAACTGTGGTCGTACTGTGGTCAATTGAGTTATCTATCTATCAGATAAGAATTTAGCATGAGAAATCTGGCGGCCACACATGGGCCACACTATGGTCCTCCAAAGTACGACCACTGTTCATACATTTTGATCGAGAGAACGGGCTCAGTGGTCAACAGAATAATATGAAATCAATCTTAGTTAATTTAATGCTGTGAAGTTCAATTATAGTTCAAAAGCAAGGGTTGGAAATTTACGATTGAATCTAACGATGGTTAAAATTGCAAAAGATTAACAGATAAATTATACAGTGATAACCAGAAAACAATGGAATAGGAAGACGACATTCTAGCAATACTTACGGGTAGTTTTTTCTGGACACTTCTGTCTCATACTTATTGGACTTTTTAAAGTTATAACTTGATTACAAAAGTTGTCCTCCTTTTTTGGTTATTACTGTAAGCCAAAAACCGATCAAAGAATTAGCAGAAAAACTGGAGAATACAGTCAACCTTAACTATGTAATTGTTTATACAATTAACTTTTTTTAGTTTTATGATTAAGGAAAATTACACTGTTAATCAAAATTTAGAAATGTTTAAATCCCAGATATATGAATATACAGCAAGGTTTTTATAATGTCGTATTCTCAACATATTTAAGATCAAATGCCGCGGAAAAACGAATTTACAATATCAATTGCTGTCCTGCATAATTCCTTTTTAACTTGAATTAAAAATAAAAAAACAGTTTCTTAAGAATTATCAAAAAACTTCATGACTCTACAATGATATTTGGATATATTTTCATAAATCATGTTCAACCCTTTGAAGCTAAGAACATCTCAGCAGCTTTCTTTTTTTGCAGCCCAATGATGAAGCATAACAGCTGTCATAAGCTTTTAAATAAATTTCAAGACGACATTTCATGCACTTTTGCTATGCACAGGGTGTCCCACAAAACATGGGAATTCAATAATTAATTAGATATCGTCTTTGTTATGAATTAGCATTGTAATACCTGATTTCAAAAGCCATAATAGTGTTATGTCTGCTAGAGTTTATTTTATAAAAAGGGTAAAAGACTGTAAAGATGTGTCTATAATGTCTCCGCAAGATAAACAGTGAATACGGACAAGTTTACTCTGTTTGTATACTGCAATTTTCTTGTTTTACTAAGTACAACCGTGTGCAGTCAAAACATAAACAAACAAACATAGCAGACGAAACAATAACAGATTACAGCTTTCTCAGTAGGTATCACTATACTAAATCAAAGAATTATTTAAAAAGACGATATCGAATTTCGTCACTGAATTCCCATGTTTATTGGGACACCCTGTGTTTCATTGTGATATGAAAGACGATTTCTCCCAAAGAATTAAACATACCAAGCGTAGTGCGTGACCCATTAAGAGTATACAATTCCCCATGTAGATGGAAGCTAATTTACTGAAGCTCTTTTCCCTTATGCACTAACCGCAGCTCTCTGCCTCCTAGCGTTTCCAACCCGCAGTGTATGGATCAGAGCGTGTCAGAGCCTGACCAAACCATTCTTAGACTGAAAAAACGCCCAGTAGTTTTAAGATATAAAATCCCATCTGATTCCAAAGCTTGCCTTGCAAAATGATATTAAACTAATTACTTTCCTGGATAAAAGCAAATAAAAATGATGAATTCAATATTCAATTAAAGAAAATTCATAACAAATCTGAAAAGTAGCAAACAAAGAATGATGCTTCAGCTCTTGAATTCAAAGATCCAAAGTTTTAAGGCAATTTTTGACTTTTGTCCACAAATTCAATTTAAAATTGTTTAACAGGCGAAAGTTTAATCTCTGTGATCCTAAAAAATAGTAAATTTTAAGAATGAAAAGAAAATCCTTAAACAAATATTAGAATTAGCCCAACCAGCTCTTAATCTTGATTAGTGTCATAGATATATTCAAGATGTACCTACATTATGCAATACATGTGTCATTATATCTTACATTAGTGTAGAATTATGCAATACATGTGTCATTATATCTTACATTAGTGTGAAATTATACAATAAATGTGTCATTATATCTTACATTAGTGTGAAATTATGCAATACATGTGTCATTATATCTTACATTAGTGTGACATTATGCAATACATGTGTCATTATATCTTACATTAGTGTGGTGACATTATGCAATACATGTGTCATTATATCTTACATTAGTAGGGTGACATTATGCAATACATGTGTCATTATATCTTACATTAGTAGGGTGACATTATGCAATACATGTGTCATTATGTCTTACATTAGTGTGACATTTTGCAATAAATAACATAAAAATGCTTTGAAAAATTTGTTTCTGTAGTTTCTTAGACTTTTTTACTTGATCTTAAAATTGTATTTTTCAAGAAATATTTTTGGTGAAACTTTCTTATTTTTCATAATTAAATATTCAGAACCTTTTTATCTATCTTCTCCCTTTAAACCCTCTACACCTACTCCACATTTACACCTTCAATCTTCATTCATATCTGCAACCCCTCCCTTTCCCTCCCCTACTACAAGCCTGCTTAAGCCTGTATTCCTGCTTGAGCAACACAGTGTCCAAGAGTGGATCAATGTTCCTCTGGTATTCTACCACTAGAGCTAGAACTCAGTTCTCCTAATCTCTCATCAGCTTCAAATAGTGAAAACAAATATTCCGCCATTGTTTAGTTTTTTTCTCTTCATGGAGAATGTATTGTTTATTGTGTATTATTGTGTGGTAATGTGAGTGTTGGAATGAGTGTGTGTGAAGGAGGATGAATGTGTATATGGAGGAGGGTAGAGGGAGGCTGCTAGGATAGCCAGGGCTGGAGTGTTCTCACCAACCCTGGAGGATCCTCACACTCAAAACTAGAGTTTACCACACCATCTCCAAGGGGGTGTGGCAGTAGGCGTGGCGACCTTACTCCCTCCCGCCTCCCTCATTAAGGAAACTGAGCTGAGTGAGTGAAGATAAAGTGAGGTTGTGTGATCAGGTTGGATCAGAGAAGGATCAGGAGAAGGATCGGAGTATGGTAGACCTGGAGCATCTCAAGGCCGAGATGAATGGTAGTGGTTAGGATAAAAGACTGGTATTACAAGCCGAGGAGCGGGGGCGGGACGTGCTGGACACGCCCACCCCCAATCAGCCATGTCTGGAGAGGTAGATCAATAAATTAGTGTCTCCCAGTAATTTGACATAAAGCGACAATCAAGCTTTCCAATCATACAGAATTTATTTTTCCATTTAATATCATTGTTAAGAAAGGTTTTAATACCTGGAGAAGGTTCGAGATGTTTTTAATTGTTAAAGAAAAGTGTCAAGTCAGGTTGTCATTTCTTGACAAGGTTTTTAATGTCAAAGTTATTATGTATGTCAAGTTTTATCCAAGTTTAGTGCTTTTAATGATTCTCGATAATATTAAGGTTGTCAAGGATGTCAAGGGTTTCAAGGTTGTTAAGGATGTCAAGGTTGTCAGGCTTAACAAGGTTATCAATGTTATAGAGCTTGTCTAAATTATACAGGTTGTCAAGGTTATCAAGGTTATCAAGGTTGTCAAGGTTTTTAATGTTGTAAAAGTTGTCAAGGTTGTCAAGGATGTCAAGGTTGTCAAGGTTTTTAATGTTGTAAAAGTTGTCAAGGTTGTCAAGGATGTCAAGGGTGTCAAGGTTTTTAATGTTGTAAAAGTTGTCAAGGTTGTTAAGGATTTCAAGGTTGTCAAGGTTATCTAGGTTGTCAAGATTGTCAAGGTTGTCAAGGTTTTCAATGTTGTCAAAGTTGTCAAGGTTGTCAAGGATGTGAAGGTTGTCAAGGTTGTTAGGGTTAACAAGGTTATCAAAGTCATAGAGCTTTTCTAAATAATACAGGTTGTCAAGGTTGTCAAGGTTTTTACATTTTGTCAAAGTTGTCAAGGTTTTCAAGTGTGTCAAGGTAGTCATTGGTTGTCAAGATTGTCAAGGATGTCAAGGTTATCAAGGTTATAAAGGTTGTCTAAATTGTCAAGGTTGTCAAGGTTGTCATAGTTGTCATGGTTGTCAAGGTTATAAAGGTTGTCTAAATTGTCAAGGTTGTCAAGGTTGTCATAGTTGTCATGGTTGTCAAGGTTGTCGGGTTTGTTAATATTATCCAGGTTGTCAAGGATGTCAAGGCAATAAAGATTGCCAAGGTTGTCAAGGTTATCAAGGTTATGAAAATTGTCACAATTGTTAAAGTTATCAGATAATTTGGTTTAAAACGTGTTTGCTGAGATTTTTACTTGATTTTAAACGGATTGGAGTATAATATGACAACGCGTAAACCACTGCTAAATAAACGGATTGATTAGTTGACAATATCAGAAATGATGAAGTGATTAAGCTTACTTTTTCTCTTTTTAAACATCTTTAACAGTTCTTGGAGTATAATATGACACGCGTAAACCACTGCTAAATAAACGGATTGATTAGTTGACAATATCAGAAATGATGAAGTGATTAAGCTTACTTTTTCTCTTTTTAAACATCTTTAACAGTTCTTGGAGTATAATATGACACCACGTAAACCACTGCTAATCAGTTTTAAATCTTCAGGATCGACGAGGAACTGGAAGCTCGGACAGGAGACCGGTTAAAGTCTGGAACGCGAAGAGAAATATAAAGAAGGCTCTTGTGGTTGGAACGTACGACGAGTTCCTTCGGAAAGGTAAGACGGAATGTTATTAAAGGGACTGTATGCGTAGTTTCATGTTTATCTGATAAATAATGTGGTGGATAATTGTCGTTTTTCTAGGCTTAAAAGTCATTTGTAGAGAAACAACCATTGTAAATAATAAGTTTTCAAAATAATAAACATAGATATTGAATTCATACTTGATAAAACGAAGCTTTTAAGGGTACCGTTGTAAATGTGTTATGTCATCTTTGCATGGATGGTCACTTAAAATTACGCTTACAGTCCCTTTAAAGGATTTACGGATATTAAAGTCAAAACGCTGGTTAATTCATAAAAATGGAAAAGGACAAGAGTTAAAACCATTGGATCGTAAAAGGACTAGGATGGATTTCAGGAAACGGGACGTTTAGACAAGAAACAAAACGTTTATTCATGAGTAAGAACGTTTATTCGGAAAACAAATCGTCTGGAACTTTTGTGCAAAACTTCTCAAGACGAATATTTTAGAGAAAATATTTTAGAGAACGGACTTTTTCGCAAAATTCGTCAAGACGGATATTCGGAGAAAGGACATTAAGGAGTAATTGGGATTAAAAAAATGGTACAACGAGTATTGGAACTCCAAAAATTAATAATTGTATACCTAGTAGAGAAGTGGGAAAGGAAGGAAGATTATTTCAAAAATTTTATTATTGGTTTAAAGACTACGAGACGACAAAAGAATTTTTTAACTTTAATCATTTATTTTAGTTCAGTGTTGTGGGCAAAAGCTCAAGCATACAAAAAACCGATATATCAGTAAACCTGTTTTAGTTCGTTATAGAAGTCTTTCTATTTTTGAATTACTCAAGATTGTTAAAAATATGTATATCCCAACGTTTTGTGTTACGCCGTTGTTTTATTTTTCCTTAATCTTAGCTATGGTCGAGTTTAGATAGACAATAAATAATTTTTGTCAGACTTAATGAAAATGGAACTCTCAGACGTACACCCAATTGAAGTGTGTCCTTCTGTCCTTTTTTCTGTCAGACATTTTAAAAAAATCACTTTTTATAAGAATATTCATCTGTTTTTACGTCTACTCTTTCCTTTCGTGTTTTGCAAACTCTGAATTTTCTAGCTCCGTAAAAACGTTTCTCTCCTATTCTCCTATCTAAAGACGCAAAAAGAATAGTTTCAAACCACACAACTCTTAGTTATGACACCAGAGCTGAAGAAATCTATTATTTATTAGTAAGGAAACTTGACTTTGAATAGAGGACGGTTGACGGGAGAAGAACTAAAGAAAATATAAATAATGGCAAAATAAATCTATTTCATCCTTAAATATTAAGGACGGGAAAAGCTGTGTCTTGGAGGAGGAGAATCCCTCCGGGTAGTCCTAGAGACTGATGGAACCCAGGTAGAAGATGCAGAATACTTCCATACTCTACCAGAGAACACAATCTTTATAGTTCTCCGAACCGGAGAAGCTTGGACTCCACCAGGAGAAGATATTGTATCTCAAGGTAAGAATCTAATGTGTTTAGGTTAGGTTAAGATAAACAGATATTCACTAAGTTTGCTGTTTTGTAAAAGGAATACAGGGGGGGGGAGGAGTTGTCTAGACAACATTTTTATTAAAATTGATTATTTTAATCTCCAGCCTGAGCTAGGATGGATTAGTTTCTAATGTTGACTTTTTACTGCAAAGTTTTGACTTCTGGATATTGAGAAGTCACGTTTAAATATGATGGATGTAAAGTTTTTATATCAAACTTTCATTTATCAGAACATCAATTCTCAATCCTTGTATTTGTACATAATATACATTATGTTTTGTATATCTCTATTATGTACATAATATACATTATGTTTTGTATATCCCTATTATGCACATAATATACATTATGTTTTGTATATCTCTATTATGTACATAATAAACATTATGTTTTGTATATCTCTACATAATATACATTATGTTTTGTATATCTCTATTATGCACATAATATACATTATATTTTGTATATCTCTTTTATGTATGAACTTTTATTTTTTATATACCTTATTCTTTGAATTTTTGTAAAAAAAAAATCATTTTCCTTCTAACTTTATGAACTTTTATTTTTTATATACCTTACTCTTTGAATTTTAAAGCTCAATTTTCTTTAACTCTAATAAATATATTTTTTTTCTATTTACTTTTAGAGTTCAGGTTTTTGCTCTATTTATTTATCTCTATAAAGTACAGGATCCAGAATATGAGTTTTCATGATTTCCAATTTCATAGAAAATGTTTTGGATCAAAGTTTACGTTTTATTCTTCTTCGTTCAGATTATATTTTACAAAAGATTTTAAATTTTTCTTTTCAATTTTCAAAAATAAATCCAATTTTTTAAAATTTTCAGATGATTACGGGGAGGAAGGGGATAAGCTTTTTTTTCTTGTTTAATTATCAAAGGAGCAAGATTTTTTTTTACAAATTTATCAATATTTTGAGTAAAAAAATAAACTTTTAATATTTCGTATTATTTTCTTGCATTTGTGGTTTAGCTGTATTTCTTTAAAGTTCAAAGATATATTTTCAGAAATTGTTCTAATTATATATATATCTTTCAGCAGATAAAGATTTAAGTTTTTCTACGTTGGGCTGAAAATGAAACACATGTTTTTAACTTTAAAGGGACTCTGCACGTAATTTCAAGTGATCCTCCACAAAAATTTCTATTCCAATATATATATATATACATATTGGTATGATCAATTCACAACGATACCCTTTAAACCTCTATCCAAGTAACATTGAGAAAGATATCGTCATTTTTCTCTTAAATAAGTGTTGAATTGTGTTTATTTACTCCGTTGTGTCTGAAGCATATATGCGCAAGTTACTTAATAAGGAAACAACAACTCAAAATAATCAACTTTTGGCCAGACAAATAGGGATATCTTATTCATCCTTGAGCAAACAAAAGTTTAACGGGTACCATAGTAAATCACACGTGCACTTTATAAACTGTGGGGCCCCTTGAATATAGGTTTACAATTCCTTTTAGATAATTGTTTCACGGAGATGAATTTTTACTACAATGTTTATTGGGCAAGAGGAAAAACGAATTTGATTTTTAAAATTATTCTTAAACCCAAAATGTTTTTAATCTTTGTGACAGAAACAATCTCAAGAACTGACAAGGGTCAACCCAGACCGAAATATATTTTCAATAAATGTGAAACTAACATCTATTTTGTTACTCTACAGTTTGGTCCATCATCCATCACCGAATTTTAAACCCAAAAATGTAATTTGATCAAATATCGGAACAATTCCTTTTTAGCACAGTTTTGTATAATTTACCTATTGTAGCTATATTTTCAAGGAAAATAAGAAAATATTATGTATACATGTAATGTATAGTGTTTATATTGTGTGATAAATAAACATAAATCTCTATATATATATATATTATATACCTACTGCTGCAGATATATTTAATATTACTTCTATTGTTGGATAATCAATGCTTTCTTAGACAACAACAGAAGTTACTTGCTAACAGAGTTTGATCTTTGTATCTCAGTCATTTTTCTAGCTTGAAATGTGTTTAATTCGTTAATTTCTCCATTATATTTGGTGAATCGAGAATGCCCCTCCTCAATTGAAAAGTCACTTGTTTTAAATATTTTCCTTTATAAATAAAATTTGTTTATTAATATATTTCAGTGGTATCTACTATACCAAAGATAGTGTGTGAGACCCTGGCAGCTCTAGGTTTGCAGGAGGAGATTCCATCCTGGAAGATCATGGATAACAAGGGGAAGATAACGGTGGTTCTTCATTGGGAGAAGGATCATCCACCTGGTCATCCACCAAACCTACAGGTAATATTACTCATCCATCATCCACCAAACCTACAGTAATACTACTCATTCATCATCCACCAAACCTAAGTAATATTACTCATTCATCATCCACCAAACCTACAATAAATATTACTCATTCATCATCCACCAAACCTACAGTAATATTACTTATTCATCATCCACCAAACCTACAGTAATATTTTTCATACATCATCCTCCAAACCTACAGTAATATTACTCATACATCATCCACCAAACATACAGTAATATTACTTATACATCATCCACCAAACTTACAGGTAATATTACTTATTCATCATCCACCAAACCTTTTAGTAATATTACTCATACATCATCCACCAAACCTACAGGTAATATTACCCATTCATCATTCACCCAACCAACAGTAATATTACTCATCCATCATCCACCAAACCTACAGTAAATATTACCCATTCATCATCCACCAAACCTACAGGTAATATTGCTCATCCATCATCCACCAAACATACAGTAATATTACTCATACATCATCCACCAAACCAACAGTAATTTTACTCATCCATTATCCACCCAACCAACAGTAATATTACTCATCCATCATCCACCAAACCTACAGTAATATTACTCATACATCATCCACCAAACCTAAGTAATATTACTCATTCATTATCCACCAAACCTACAGTAAATATTACTCGTTCATCATATACCAAACCTACAGTAATATTATTCATAAATCATCCACCAAACCTACAGTAATATTACTCATAATCATCCACCAAACCTACAGTAATATTGCTCAAAAATCATCCTCCAAACCTACAATAATAATACTCATCCATCATCCACCAAACCTACAGTAATATTACTCATTCATCATCCACCCAACCAACCAGTAATATTACTCATCCATCATCCACCAAACCTACAGTAATATTACTCATCCATCATCCACCAAACCTACAGTAATATTACTCATTCATCATCCACCAAACCTACAGTAATATTACTCATTCATCATCCACCAAACCAACCAGTAATATTACTCATCCATCATCAACCAAACCTCTTTTACATATTACTGTCATCCCACCTTTATTCATTTATATTCCACATTGCTCATTTTATTTCATCCATTTTTAGTCATCCACCATCTTAAAGGGACGATGGATGCAAATTTAAAGAAAGCATAATTTCAAGTGACACTCCATGCAAAGAGGGCAACGTCCGATTCACAACGGTACCATGGAAACCATTGACTGTTGATTGAGTAAAGAGAGCTTTTTGTTTATATATATCTTGAAAACCACCTGAATCCCTCTGAAACGCGGTGTACGCTGTGTACAGTTGATGCGCTACTTGTGTAACTTGACATTATCGAATCTTTTGCTTTTAATAACTATAGAGGAAATCATAAGAATCAGCACTTTGCAAGCCAGATAAACGACAAATATCAGCATTATTGAGCAGTTAAAGGTTTAAAATGTACCGTTGTAAAATGGGCATATAGCTTCTAAAAAATGGAGGGTCACTTGAATTTACAACAACCGACAGTCCTTTTAAAATTCATCCTCATTCTCCCATTTCTTTACTTAACCTCGTCCACCCATCCTGAGCCATGCTGCGGAGTAAGATATTGAGGAATATAAGTCCCCGGGGATTTTGACTCTATACAACCGTCCCCCTTACCTCAATGGCCCTCTATAAACCCCCTCCCCTCCAGGGCCTCAGTGCAAATCATCCACAGTTTGTGGGACGAGAAATATAAAATAAATTGTGTAATTCGTAGACAAGGAGAATAGGAACATATTTTATGGTTCCGGTATCCGGTATGTCGAGTCCAGAACCTAGAGCTGAATCTAAATCTAAACTTGAATATATCTGATAAGATCAAGAGACAAGCCTAGATCTTTACAAAAAGCTAAACCTTGATTATAATACCTAAATATATCTTTTATTCAAAATAAAAGGATATGTGATCCCAGTTCTAACTCTATTTCTAAACCAAGATCCAATTAAGATATGCAATTATTTCTGTACCAAGATCTAAGCCTAGATCTAAACCAAGATCTAAGCCTAGATCTAAACCAAGATCTAAGCCTAGATCTAAACCAAGATCTAAGCCCAGATCTAAACCAAGATCTAAGTCTAGATCTAAACCAAGATCTAAGCCTAGATGTAAACCAAGATCTAAGCCTAAATCTAAACCAAGATCTAAGCCTAGATCTTAACCAAGATCTAACCCTAGATATAAGCCAAGATCTAACCTTAGATCTAAACCAAGATCTAACTCTACATTAAACCAAGATCTAACCCTAGATCTAAACCAAGATCTAAGCCTAGATCTAAACCAATATCTAACCCTAGATCTAAACCAAGATCTAAGCCTAGATCTAAACCAATATCTAACCCTAGATCTAAACCAAGATCTTTTCCTAGATCTAAACCAAAATCTAACCTTAGATCTAAACCAAGATCTAACCCTAGATCTAAACCAAGATCTAACCCTAGCTCTAAACCAAGATCTAACCCTAGGTATGAAGCAAGATCTAAGCCTGGGTCTTAACCAAGATCTAAACCTAGATCTAAATCAAGTTCTAACCCAAGATCTGAACCAAAACCTAAACCAAGGTTTAAATCAAGATCTACCCTAGATCTTACTCTAGATCTGAACAAAGATCTAAACCAAGATCAAACCTAAGATTTAAACAAAGATCTATGCCTAGATGAATAAGCTATGGATCCAACAGTTAAAGTAGAAGAATAGACAGATAGTGTAGAAGTATTGAATACCAATCTTAATATATTGGGAAATGTAATCCCCCCCCCCCCATCCACCACCCAATCCAAACATAATATATATGACAATAATTCAGTTGTAAATTAGATAAAAACAAGGTGAGATGAAAATATCTCACTATTTATCTAAAGAAAGAAGAGTGCCAAGTTTTGGAGAAAACATGGTCAGAACCATGATATCATCAAGATCCAAGACTTATCCTAAATTTTGTTTCAGGTTGGGTTACCTAACTCCAGTCTGAGTAGAGGACCGTCAAGACAGTCCTCCACCACCTCAAACCTGGCAGGGAGCGGGGGTAGACTACTCGGAGTAAATCCTAGATCCAGATCTTCCGTTGCTTCAACTCCTTGCCTGAGCAGAGATAATTCTCGAAACTCGAGTTCAGATCCTAGGCATCTCCACCAGCAGCAGGGGCTGATGATGCAAAACAGTGGAGAGTCAGGATATAATATGCATTCTCTTATATCCAAGGAAGGGAAGAGAGAGAACGTGAGTAACGATGTCTACAAGAAGTGTGTCGGACAAACCCCTCAGGTGACTGTGATAAACGCGGATTCTGATCAAATGCCTCCTGGAACAGCTAAAACAAGTTCAGCAGGACACCTGCTAGGAGCCAGACCTATCATTCAAGGAGCTCCAACTCCCCGCCAACTCTCAAGGCAGGGCAGCTCACTTGAAAGCTCTGCATTGCATACGCACACTGTAGAATGTGCTGGAGGTGGAGCTAGGCTGCATCAGCCGACCACTAATCACAGTCGAGGCTCCCCTACTTCCAACGAATGTGATTTCCACTGCTGTTCTCTGCACGCGGGTCATTCTACGCACAAAAATGCCGCAACTTCGCCAATACAGGTGAGATTACAAATGAGATTGAAGAACTAACTTACCTAACTTACATAGTTCAACTAATTCTCTTTTATTCATAAATTTCCATCTCATGCAATAGACTTTCTACTTTAATTTCTTAAACTTCAAAATTTCTACACAATTTTCCCTAGATTTCAAATGAGAACCTAGAAAACTAGAAAACGAAACGCTTAATCATTTCTCTCTCTCACACTAGATCTTTTCTTCTCTCTTCCAGTCCAAGGCTATGCTATGGATCGGTCGAAGAGTTACTGATTTTCAAATAACTTTTTGTCCTTCTATCTTTCATAAGAAGTTAAAAATATACCCATCCCTTCAGGGTTATTATTGATATACCAGAGTATCCTGTATCCAGGGTTAGTATTGGTATAGCGGAGTAGGATTAGTTTACTGTATTCAGGGTAAGAATTAATATACCGGAGCAGGTTTAGTTTACTGTATTCAGGGTATGAATTAATATACCGGAGCAGGTTTAGTTTACTGTATCCAGGGTTAGTATTGATAAACCGGAGTATTTATATACCTGAGTAGGTTTAGTATCCAGGATTAGTATTGATATACCGGAGTATTTATATACCGGAGTAGGTTTAGTTTACTGTATCCAGGGTTGGTATTGATATACCGGAGTAGGTTTAGTTTACTGTATCCAGGGTTAGTAATGATATATATACCGGAGTAGGTTTACTGCTATCACCAATATTGAAGATGGAAGTAGACATTACACTGCGTCGAATATAGAAAACTATTGGTAAAAGGTTTAGTTCCAAGCAGTTAGAAGCAGTTAGGATGGTCAGAATTCTTTTCTTAGATCTAGTTGATTATTCCTAACTATAGTTTAAAGAGAAAACTTTCCTGTTACCGGGACCTATCTTTCCACACTCACATCTATTAAATAGAATGTTTCACACTCTGCAGATTACAGACCAATTACAGAACATGTTGCCTTACTCCATGGTGGAATTGTCTTCTATAGATGTGTCAGTAGGAGCCAGAGTGAGGTTAAGATTAGGATCTGCAAAGTTAAGAGTATTACATCTTAAATATCGAAGTTTTTGTAATATGTTTGAGTAGTGAGTAAGTGTTTTATAAGTCTCTAAGATGATGACAGAACAGCATGAAAAATGCTTTATGTAAATTACACAAATAGACCTAGGTTGGGTTTTATTTTTTTTAATCCTTCTAAATACCGGTTTTTTTTTAAATTTTCTTGGGTCTATTGCGACAAATTTGCAACAGGCCAACGAGGGAGGGAACCTCCGGACGCCATGAACCTCCACTGTGCAGACACAAGCCTCTCAGATTCGCTAAACAGACCTAGCCTCAGCTATGCAGTAATGAGCATGCGCAATACATCAAAATGTGCCTGTGTAATACAGGAGTCTTTAAATAACCTTGCGTTTATCAATTATCATAAATAGTGCCCAATTATGATTAATAAAGTGGTATATAAAACTTTAAACATTTTTTACATGAAAAGGAAAATATTTAGAGAAAAAATTTGAATTGAATTTCATTTAATCTTTTATAATCTTTGATTTTAGCGATACCGTTTTTGTAGTTCAAATTAAATCTAGAAAATTTGTATCATTTATTTAAATCTTAACATTTTCAAAAAAAAATGTATTGTATAATCAAAGATTACAACAAAACAAACTTAATTTACTCCAGAAATATTTCTCCAAATATCTCCCTTTCTGCTTAAGAAATGTTTAAAGTTTTAGTATAAATCTTATAAACCACTTTATGAGTTCATATATGTTTCTAATCATGACAATCAATCAACAACTCTAATCTTTAGTAAAATTACTTTGCCACTAGGTCAAAACAAAGCTGTTCTGTTTGATGGAGGCTCGTTAACTGCATGGCGGAGGCACGGTTTGCATAGTGGAGGCTCGGTCTATCTGGAAAATCTGGGAGGCTCATGTCATCCGGGGGTTCCCTCCCTCGACCAACTAATAAATCATGTTTCATATTTTATAGATCTTAGCTCTGGATCAAATAACAGGAGGGTGCGATTCTGATTATTGTGATTTTTATCCTTAATCGTAAAGAAAATATTGGAAACTAGAGCGTGCCAAAATCTTACATGCTTCGTAAAACCATTTCCGGTGTTGTATACTCCAGGATAGATCGGAGCATGATATTTGAGATGTATGTATAATGGTTACAGGACTCGCAAAATAATATTATCATTATTCCGGACAAACAAAGTTCGGAAGTTTTTTTTCTTTACAGAAGCAAGATAAACAATTATCCGGAGAAGGTTTACTCCTATTAGATAAACATTATACCCGGAGTAGGTTTACCGTGTATTGGAGTAAGACAAACAATATACCCGGAGTAGGTTTACCATGTTTTGGAGTAAGATAAACAATATGCCTGGAGTAGGTTTACCGTGTATTGGAGTAAGACAAACAATATACCCGGAGTAGGTTTACCATGTATTGGAGTAAGATAAACAATATGCCCGGAGTAGGTTTACCGTGTATTGGAGTAAGACAAACAATATACCCGGAGTAGGTTTACCATGTATTGGAGTAAGACAAACAATATGCCCGGAGTAGGTTTACCGTGTATTGGAGTAAGACAAACAATATGCCCGGAGTAGGTTTACCGTGTATTGGAGTAAGATAAACATTATACCCGGAGTAGGTTTACCATGTATTGGAGTTAGACAAACAATATGCCCGGAGTAGGTTTACCGTGTATTGGAGTAAGATAAACATTATACCCAGAGTATGTTTACCGTGTATTGAAGTAAGATAAACAATATGCCGGAGTAGGTTTACCGTGTATTGAAGTAAGATAAACAATATGCCCGGAGTAGGTTTACTGTGTAGTGGAGTAAGATAAACAATATGCCCGGAGTAAGTTAAAGGTGTATTGGAGTAAGATAAACAATATGCCCGGAGTAGGTTTACCGTGTATTGGAATAAGACAAACAATATGCCCGGAGTAGGTTTACCGTGTATTGGAATAGGATAAACAGTATATCGTGAGTAGGTAAACTCTACATAGGAGTAAGATAAACAATATTCCCTGAGCAGGTTTACTCTGGTCTGGAGTAAAATAAACAATATACCCGGAGTTGGTTTACTCTGGTCTTGAGTAAAATAAACAACATACCCGGAGTTGGTTTACTCTGGTCTGGAGTAAGATGAACAATATACCCGGAGTAGGTTTACTCTGTTCAGAAGTAAAATAAACAATATACACGGAGTTGGTTTACTCTGGTCTGGAGTGAAATAAACAATATACGCGTAGTTGGTTTACTCTGGTCTGAAGTAAGATAAACAATATAACCTGAGTTGGTTTACTCTGGTCTGGAGTAAGATAAACAATATACCCAGAGTAGGTTTACTCTAGTCTGGAGAAAGATAAACAATATACCCAGAGTTGGTTTACTCTGGTCTGGAGTAAGATAAACAATGTACTAGGAGTAGTTTTACTCTATGTCTCAAGTACCTGAATATATCTTCATTAGTCATAATATATCAGAAAGCATTCAAGGTTTTCTTTATTTAATCTCAATACTTGGGAAGCTTTCTATGGAACCTAAAACATTGTTTAAATATTACCGTACAATTATAACAATTTATGTCCCGGGTTCGAAACTGCAGGCTCTCTGGCTAAACAACATATTTATTTCAATCATTATGACGTAAAGAGCCGTGACTGGGAATATAAACATATTGCTTTGATTTTGAACATTGAAGCTGCCTGTTTGATATGATGAGCTGACTTGAATATTAACCTCAGTGTTGTTGTTTAGGCGGAGGATGGTAGACGAACATTACCAAAAGGTGCTCATGTCAGATTCGATGTTGAAACCAGAGGATCTCATACTAAATGTAATTTTGCCACGGATCAAACTTTAGTTTTTTAATAACTTTACAGAGTCCTCAACTAAAAACCATCTAGGTTTTTTTTAAATCCAGGTGCACCCTGTTATATAGTCTATATATCCTTGTACACCCTGTAGTATATTCTATATATCCTGGTACACCCTGAAGTATACTCTATATATCCTGGTACACCCTGTAGTATATTCTATATATCCTGGTACACCCTGAAGTATACTATATATATCCTGGTACACCATGTAGTATACTCTATAGATCCTGGTAAACCCTGAAGTATACTCTATATATCCTGGTACACCCTGTAGTATACTCTATATATCCTGGTACACCCTGTAGTATAATCTATATACTGTTACACCCTGTAGTTATACGCTATTTATCATGATACACCCTGTAGAATACTCTATATATCCTGGTACACCCTGAAGTATATTCTATATATCCTGGTACACCCTGTAGTAAACTCTATATATCCTGGTACATCCTGTAGTATATTCTATATATCCTGGTACACCCTGTAGTATACTCTATATATCCTGGTACACCATGTAGTATACTCTATATATCCTGGTACACCCTGTAGTATACTCTATATATCCTGGTACACCCGGAAGTATACTCATATATCCTGGTACACCCTGTAGTATACTCTATATATCCTGGTACACCCTGAAGTATACTCTATATATCCTGGTACACCATGTAGTATACTCTATATATCCTGGTACACCCTGAAGTATACTATATATACTGGTACACCCTGTAGTATATTCTATATATCCTGGTACACCCTGTAGTATACTCTATATATCCTGGTACACCCTGAAGTATACTCTATATATCCTGGTACACCCTGTAGTATACTATATATACTGGTACACCCTGAAGTATACTCTATAAATCCTGGTACACCCTGAAGTATACTCATATATCCTGGTACACCCTGAAGTATATTTTATATATCCTGGTACACCCTGAAGTAAACTGTATATATCCTGGTACACCCTGTAGTATACTCTATATATCCTGGTAAACCCTGTAGTATACTCTATATACTGGTACACCCTGTAGCATACTCTATATTCTATACACCCTGTAGTATACGCTATATATATCATGATATACCCTGAAGTATACTCTATATTTCCTGGTACACCCTGTATTATACTTTATATATCCTTATACACCCTGTAGCATACTCCATATATCATGATACACCCTGCAGTATAAATCTTGTTTCTTGAGAACCTAGAGAATCCTATTATTTTTTACCAAAGGAAAACATGGTAATTGTCCGCACTATCTATCTATCTTGTATCCTCTATCTATCTATCTTTCTATCAATCTTTCTTTCTATCTTTCTATCTATCTATTCCATTGTCTACAGTTCTATCTATCTATCTATTAATCAATTTAGATTATTAGCAATATGTATATGTACTTTCAATGTAAAAAAGCATCATGTTTTCTTTTCCTGTTTTCCAAGTTCCAGGGGCGTACGAGGGAGGGGCCTTTGTGCACGGCCCCCACGCGTGCCTCCCCTGGGAGGGGGGCTCATTTAATATTACAATTGCAGACTTTTTGAAAAATAACCTTGGATTCTTGATTTTAAAGACAGTACTTTTAAAGCTTTTCATTATCTTTTTTTAATCATTTTGTAAATTTCTTTTTCATTTCTTCAAAGTTCACAAACCTATAAAGAAGTTTAACTAATATAGAATCAATTGAGAGGTTTAAAGTGAATGCAGACATAATTTCAATTCTGATTCACAACAATACCCTGCTAACCTTTGTCTGATCAAGTATTACATCAAATATCCATGTTTTACATTTTGAAAACTGATATAATAATTAATCCTATGAAAATATAGAAACCTTTAAGAAACGTTTCTATTTTTCACCCCTTGAAGCTTACACCGCAGTATTTAGAGGGATTGTCTGATGAGTCCACTTAAGAAAATTACATAAATAATTTATTAACACTTGTAATATGTAATACATGAAAAACTTTGGAGAAAAAAATCATTTCATCCTCCGCTATTTTGATCCACAAAAATCCTTACAAAACTAACATGAATATATTTATGTTACTTCGCCCCCAGGGTTTAAAAGTGAACACTCCTTTAAGTATTATGATACTGTCAACTAAATATTGACTATCTCAACCGGGGAAACACTTTTTACTGGATAAAACATCATTTTAGAACGCCTCGAGGGCAGTGCAAACTATTTAATGGAAATTCCGTTGGAAGTTATTTACACCAAAAGCTTGTCGCTTGATCCGTGGCAAAATGGCTCCAGGTGATGCAATCATACAGATGGATGAGACGGAGAATGGAGGAGAAAGTTCAGATTCTGACGGAGATGGAGGAGAGGTGAGGTATATTTTAATTCATGATCATAATCAGTCAATCTCCAATTTCTAGAAACATTCATTATTTCAGGAAATTTTTAAATTTTAGAAAAAAGAAATGATTCATATTCTAAAAGTGATACTTTTGATAATGACCGTCTGATAATGACCGTCTGATAAGGATCGTCTGATAATGACCGTCTGATAATGACCGTCTGATAATGATCGTCTGCAAAATACTTTACGTCACGTGATAAGGTTGACTTACTCGTTTATAACTTGATGCTCCGTGACTATAAAATACCTAAACCTTTAATATATATATAAATATAGTAATAGCTTGGGGACCCAGCTTTTCCTGACAATATAAACGTTCCCTTCTGAAGTCAACCCATTCAACTAAGAAGTTTCAAAGTAAACTTATAAAGTTTCTCGTGGTTCTACCGATTTCTTTATTCAAAATTGGAGGCAAATAGGTCAAGGGGTTCCTGAGTTATGATTGGACATACAAACAAAGAAACAGAGATTACTACTTATGTATAAATAGGGTTCTTGATATCGTTGTGTTGCAGGGTGAGGAGGGAGTGACAACCACCAAATTTCTTCTCCTGGTTGATCAACTGTCTATAGATCAGAAGCATCATCTCTCAATCAAGGATATTGGAATCATCCTGGAAAGGTTGAGCAGTAAAATTCTGGATGTAGAGAGGTTGGATAGGGATAAGGAGGATACGGATATATTCAACTGGACTATTAAAGCAACCATTCGTGGTGATGTGATGCGAGAGTTAGGAGTTATTTATAACTCTAATTACTATTCAATCAGCGAGCATCCTGCATACCTACCAGACCCGGCTTCTCCAGAAACAGAAGAAATTGGTGAATAAATCTAACCCTGTCTCAAGACGCAAGAACGCGTCCTATTCGTTTACTCACGATACTTATGAGGAGTTAAAAACTTTGAACCACTGCCTCCTTTAAAGATATGAAAAAATCTAGTAAATTAGTTGATTTTAGGACATCTCAAAAATAATGTAAGGTTGCATCAACGTTTGAAATAGATTAAAAATAGTGTACTGTGTACATTGCAGTTTAATTACACGGTGCACTGCATGCACAGAATAACAGTACTGTTCTGTGCAATGTACACTGTGCACTGCGGAGAATAGCAGTTTTGCGCTGTGCAGAGCATATTACTTTTGTGAAGTGGATGTTGCACAGAATTACTGCACTGGGCAACAAACATCATAACTGTACTGTGCACTGTGCATCATAACTGTACTTTGCGGCATAACTGTACCATGCAGCATAACTGTACTTTGCACTGTGCATCATAACTTTACTATGCAGCATAACTGTACTGTGCACTGTGCTACATATCTGTCCTCTGCACTGTGCAGCATAACTATACTGTGCACTGTGCAGCATAGCTGTACTGTGCACTGTGTTACATGACTGTACTGTACACTGAGCAGCATAACTATACTGTGCACTGTGTTACATAACTGTTCTGTGCACTGTGCAGCATAACTATACTGTGCACTGTGCAGCATGACTGTACTGTGCACTGTGTTACATAACCTTTCTGTGCACTGTGCAGCATAACTATACTGTGCACTGTACAGCATAACTGTACTGTGCACTGTGTTACATAACTGTACTGTGCACTGTGCAGCATAACTATATTGTGCACTGTGTAGCATAGCTGTACTGTGCACTGTGCAGCATAACTATACTGTGCACTGTGCAGCATAACTGTACTGTGCACTGTATTACATAACTGTACTGTGCACTGTGCAGCATAACTATATTTTGCACTGTGTAGCATAGCTGTACTGTGCACTGTGCAGCATAACTATACTGTGCACTGTACAGCATAACTGTACTGTGCACTGTGTTACATAACTGTACTGTGCACTGTGCAGCATAACTGTACTGTGCACTGTGCAGCATAGCTGTACTGTGCACTGTGCAGCATAACTATACTGTGCACTGTGCAGCATAACTGTACTGTAAAACAGAAACCAAGAAGTTTAACCATCTTATACCTTCAAGAGTTATTTAAAAGTTTTAAGCTCTATAAATTGTTGTCTGAGCAGAACAAAATCATGCATCTACTCAAGTACAGCTGACGTTGAAATCCCTAAATTTAAAGTGTCATCTTTCACGTGTTTGACTGAAAGTACCGCAATATATGTTAATGTCCCCATCTCATGTTATACCCTCAGTAGAGGGTAAAGTACGGGTAGCAGAATATGCTGAGCATGTGCCAAACCAATCTCTAGGTATTCAAGTAGTTCTTCGAGAAATATGTCCGAGTCCGTATCTGCCTCTACAGGTGATATGTTGGCTCGGGAGAAAATATCTTTCTCCTATTTATTGTGAGATTATACTTAGACCTATGTTTCTCTATGGAATCGTATTCTAAGGTATCCGCTAAAGCAGGAGAGAGAAAATTAAATATACACACAAACATTTTTTGTCAAAATCCCGTCAATAACAAGATTCTTTAATATTCAAATTATTTGTAAACCAGTTTTCCTGATGCTGCATTTTCTGGTCGCATTTAATTCATATCAATTTAGAACATTCAGTCACAGAGTAATTAAATTGAGAAATGTTTTTGTGTGAAGATTGTTGTTCGAAAATTTCAAAATTGTATATTTTGGACACATCTTCCAAGGTGTTGAAGGCTGGTATTTGATTTTAATAGCCGCCATTTTGATTTACATATTTCAACAGAAATTGCGGGAAATGGAAAAGAAAACTGGCGGCTGATTAAGTAAAACTCTGGTGTTCAACTTGATTTATTTGCTCCTGATGGGGAGAATGCCGCGGAAGAGTGCCACAATTGCTACGAATTTGGTCGTAATTTCAACAGTTTTAAAGAAAAGGTTACTTTGTAAACAGGATTGTCTTTTTTTAATTCTCAATTTCTTAAACACAATTTGGTATTAATTCATTAACAAATTCCTAAGTTGTAAACTTTTCAGTTGCTCATTTCTTTATATGAATAATTAGCATAAGTATATTGGTATATTTAAGGCATAATAATAATCATTTTTTGATTCTAGAAAATATGACTAGTTTTTACATTTTACAAATTATACGCAGTTTTCACTTTTTGAAAATATTTGTTGTGATGCCCCTCCCCTCCCCTTTACTTGCTCAAAATATGAGTGTTAACTATCAGTTTAAACTGAAACCGAGCAAGCTGTATATATTAATAAAAAAATCAATAATAGCGAATAAACACATCGCAGCTTTGGTCTTGAAAAATGTGCACAATAAACCGCTCAGGCGTTCTTTTATACTTGCAACAGGATAGAAGAAATTACAAAATATACGAAATGTTGTTTTTAATAAATTCTACGACAGTTTGAATAATTGGTTGCTGACACTGATATATTTTTTAACAAATGTTTAATGATGCAAAAAAAAGCCTTTTAAATAAAGGATCTTTTATATAGTAAAATATTTATTTTTATGTTTTGTTTCAAGATTTTATTCTAGTCAAATTATATTATAATGATTTATTTAAAATATCTGTTGGAACCCTTCTCAATCATTGAATTCTAATATTTATTGATTTAAAGTATGTGTACAATTCACTGTACACTGTACGGATCTCTGTATGTGTACAATTCCCTGTAGACTGTACGGATATCTGTATGTCAATTCACTGTACACTGTAAGAATCTCTGTATTTGTATAATTCATTTTACACTGTACAGATATCTGTATGCTTTTCACTGTACGGCAAAGTGGGCAAAAAACATCAAATTCACGACAATGTACAGCTCATTTTCACCGCTCAGAAAGTTGATTGTACAGATCACTTTGCTTTATAACCCACTTTACATTTTCAAGTCAGTGTACAGTTTATTATGAATTCTGTGTAGTAGTTTGTCCACTTTGCAGCTCACTGTGCGCTGAACAGCTGAATTTACACTGTACAGAAGACTACACACTGCAAAGTAAACTGTACACTGTATAGTTCTCCATGCAGTGTAAACTGTACATTGTATTGTCTGCTGCAGTGTATAGTGCAGTGTACAGTATACTGCAGAGTGTACTGTAAAGCATACTGTACAGTACATAGAGAATCCGTTAACCGAAAGTCAAATGACTTTAAAGATTCCAAATTTTTTTAAATGATGATTTGATGAAACCAATGAATGGGAAGTGGAACCTCAAAGGTTTGGTTCCTTATCTCCGGTTCTCTGAACCCTGTCTCGGAAAACTTCTGAAGAGTTTTGTATCTGAACCTTGATAAAGATCTGAGAGAGGGAACCTTTACCTGGTTTTATCTATAAATAAAGTTTGTTCTTTGGTGCTAATATAATTATCATTTACTTTGCAGCTCTTGCAGTGGGAGAGAAAACATCAAAGAGTTAGGGGAAGATTCAAAATAAGAAAAAAGGGGGATTTTTTTTAAAGGTTTGATCACTCAAGAAAAAATACTTTTTATTTTCAACGTAAAATTAACAAAAGTAAATTTTTTAAAAGTATTTTTTAACATTTACATGTTTCATAATATAAGGAAGAAGAATGACGAGATTTGTTATGATAATTGTTAAAACAACGAAGAAAAAAGATATGTGGAGTTATTATTGAAATATTGAAATGAGATCTCGAAAAGAGTCGAGAATGACAAGACAACTTTCAGAATAAAATCGTATAAATCAAAATTAATTGGATTACGTTATAAAATGAAATTAGGAGAAAGAGAAAAAGGATGAAAAGTATAAAAGATGAGAATGAGAAATTGAAGGTTAGAGATAAAGAGACAAGTTGGGGAAAAAAAGAGAAAATTATGAAGACCTGGAGAAAAATAGGACAGAAAGGAGAAAAGAAGGATAAAACTGTTATGATTTAGAGAAAATGAGGAGACGAACGAAAAAGTCAGGATGGTTTAGAGGAAGTTAGGATTAGATCGAATAAGATTGAGAATAATTTTTTATGTTCATTAGTAAATTAAGAACTAATTAACAACTGAAATAAAATAGAGAATATTCTAATATCATTAAACATATTTGATTGAAACTATTGCAAAATGATTGAGAATATTCGGATAGGATTGAGAATATTCGGATATGATTGAGAATATTCGGATAGGATTGAGAATATTCGGATATGATTGAGAATATTCGGATAGGATTGAAAATATTCGGATATGATTGAGAATATTCGGATATGATATAGAAAATTCGGATAGGATTGAGAATATTCGGATATGATTTAGAATATTCGGATAGGATTGAGAATATTCGGATATGATTGAGAGTTTTCGCGTAGGTTTGAGAATATTTGGATAGGGTTGAAAATATTCGGATAGGGTTGAAAATGTTCGGATAGGGTTGAAAATATTCGGATAGGATTGAGAATATTCGGATATGATTGAGAGTTTTCGCGTATGATTGAGAATATTCGGATAGGGTTGAAAATATTCGGATAGGGTTGAAAATATTTGGATATGATTGAGAATATTTGGATAGGATTGAGAATATTCGGATAGGGTTGAAAATATTCGAATAGGATTGAGACTATTCGGATATGATTGAGAGTTTTCGCGTATGATTGAGAATATTCGGATAGGGTTGAAAATATTCGGATAGGGTTGAAAATATTTGGATATGATTGAGAATATTCGGATAGGATTGAGAATATTCGGATAGGATTGAGAATATTCGGATAGGATTGAGAATATTCAGATAGGATTGAGAATATTCAGATAGGATTGAGAATATTCGGATAGGATTGAGAATATTCGGAAAAGAACTTTTAAAAAAATATTTTTAATTAAGGTTGGGTAAGACATAAGATAAACATGAACTTTTTTAACCGCTAAAGGTAAGTTGACTATGCCAACAGTCTAATATATATCTACATTCATATTTATTAGAGTGTCGACTATTCACAGCAAGGTCATAATGCAAGGAAAGTTAATTGCAGTTGAGTTTACTCTGCGTACCTATTGAAACCAGTTCTCTCTGGGCGGAATTTGTAAACAAGTATAGATGCATCAGTGTTCGTTTAGTATCCGAGATGGTTAAAAGCATTAAATTTTGATAATTCACATAATAGTTTTCTATGATTTCATTTTCATTGATTTTTTGTGTGAAAGACGGATCTCATGTACGTCAGAATTTGACATCTGTCTTGTGTTTACATTACCGTATACTGCAGTACAAAAGATGCGTACACCTCTGAAATAACTTTCCTTGTATTATAACCTTGATTCCCAGAGAAAGCTCAACTAGGAAGACGACTTAAAATTCCTTTCTTCATTTAGAACTGATAAAATATTTCTGATGGAAGCAAGAAATCTAAAAATATATTTTTTTAAACAGAAATCTTTTTTCTAAACGGAGTAGGTTGGCATGCTTATATGCTTTAAAAAATCTTAGTGTAATATGAACCAAGGTTGTATAATAAGGTTGCTTTCTTTCGATGCACTCAATCAGTGACGTCATATAAGGATTTTATATCTATATTTAAGAAACGACATTTCTCGTACATTGGAGCGCATCGAGAGTAAGCAACCTTTTAATACAACTTTGATATGAACACTTTAAACTATTGATATCTATAAATTTAATAAAAGAAATTTTATTTACACTATTTAACATAAATACTTCAATATTTTTAACAATTTATCCTGTTGGAGCATTCTTTTCTTTTCCCTGATTTTTCAATCATTCCTAGGATAGTTAAACAGTCCTTTTCCTTGGCATGATCTGCAGGACTCATCCCCTGTCCGTCCTTTACACCCTTATCCGCACCTTCGTCCAGAAGCAATCGAACCAGACTAATATTTCCAAACCTGCAGGCAAGGTGGAGGGGGGTCATCCCACTGTGATCCCTGTAATCCTTATTAGCTCCGGCTTTTAGTAGATTTGTGATATAGGAGAGACCGGTCTTCTGACTTGCTGCATAGTGGAGAGGAGTTCGTCCCAACCTATCTCCAGAGTCAAGGATATTCACTGCATCCGAACCTTTCTTTCTCAGGATATACTTTACAATAGCCTCACTTCCCCATCTAACAGCAAAGTGTAGAGGGGTTGCTCCTACCCCGTCCCTGGCATCAATATCAGCTCCGAAGTTGACGAGGAACTCGAATACATCCTCTCTACAGTTTATTGCAGCATAGTGTAAAGGTGTCTTATCATCCTCATCTCTAACATCAACCTTGTAGTGTCCTGTCTGGAGTAGGATTCTTATTACGTCAGGTAAACCTTGAGAAGCCAGGTAGTGAATAATCGTCTCCTTAGACTCTTCATTTATATACAGGGTTGGATACTTCTTAGCCAGCCAGAGTAATATAGCCTGAGAGTCATACATGTTAGCGTATTCAGTATACTTCCGACCCTCTGTATCCTCCATATATATATCCGCTCCACATAGACATAGAGTTTTCACAGCATCTAGAGAGTTACATAGTATTGCGTGATGAAGAGCTGTCAGTTGCTTTTTATCCTTAACATCTACAGATAGGCCTGCCTTCACAAGCATTTTTATATAGTTGGATTGATGGTTTCTAGCAGCATGGTGGAGAGCAGTTAAACCTTTAGAATCCTTACTGTTGATATCTGCTCCTTCCTCAAGTAGGATTTTGGCGGAATCAATCCGTCCTGATATAGCCGTGTGTAATAGTGGAGTTAATCCGTCCTCGTCTTTAATTGAAACCTTTCCTCCGTGTGATATCAGGTTTGATACAACAATAGTAGTTTGGATCTCAGTTGCAACATCTTGAGAGGATCCACAGCAGAGATGTAATCCTGTTTTCCCCTCCTGATCAGTTAGGTTTACTTGACACTTATATCGGAGAAGAATCTTGACACAATCACAAAAACTTCGCTCTGCAGCAAGATGTAGTGCGGTCTGCTTATCTCTGTTTTGAGTATCTATAAATCTTAAAACATCCTCGTCCGTTCCCTGCTTCTTTGCTCGGCAAATCAGCAGGTTCATAGTTTGGGAGAGTTCCCTTAGAGCTGCAATATGAAGAACTGTTTGACCAAACCTATCCTTTCCCTCCATATAGGTTTCATAATCAAGCAAACTCTGAACAATCCTGGTGAAACCGTTCTGTACAGCGTAATGAAGAGGAGATCTCCGACAAGTATCAATAATCGATCCGTCCGCTCCTCTAGCTAGTAGAATCATCACAAGGGTTTGCCGCTCATCCTGACATGCTAGATGTAGCGGAGTAAGCCCATCACTGTCCTGTTGGTTCGGATCTAATCCTTCGTCCAGCAGTTTATTGAGTTTAAACACATCATCGCAGAGAACTGCGTGGTGGAGCTGAGTTCGATTATTATCTTTAGGTTTAATAATTGGTTCTCTTTCTATCTCTTTAGCAGAGTCTCGCCCGGAGTCGGATTCAAGTTCAAGTTCAAACTTCTTTCTCCAGGCACTGTCCTTCCTGACAGGAATATCCTTGACAGTATCCTTATCATCCTCCTCTTCATCCTCACCATCAGCCTCGTTCTCAGTATCCGTATAGTACTCATACTCATCATCAAAGGAAGACTCTTTCTCTTCCATCCTCAAATTCCTTTCTAATCTTAATATCTGAACCAAACCACGTCCTTGTATCTCTATCTAAGAAAGAAACCAAAGAATAGAATCTCTAGAACTGAGAACGAATCAAGGCAGTAAGTAGTCTCCGGGTGGGTTGAGGACTGAACTATGTTTGAGGATAGTTAGATCATCTGCGTGTTTTAGAATTTGCTGACATCGTCACTTCCTAGTCAAGGAAGAAAAATTACGAGGATAGATAAAAACAAATATGTCACGAAAATAGAAATTTAATTTTACCATTTTCATCACAGGTCCAACCTTATAAAAAAAAACTTTTTGAATATATTTTTTTATGCAATTTGCTACGAATCGACCCATAAGGTCCACTTTGTGTAACGGAAAAAGACGACTTTTTGTAAATATCACGAAACATAAGATAAATTCAATCAGAGGAAATAATTTCGTATTTTCTGGTGTCACAAATTGGCAGCAAAGGTCTAAAGGAAGAAGATAAAAAAGTTCATTTTAGAATCTTTGCTTCCGACTTCATTCTACAAAATCATTTCAGACAGAGTTTTTTGATATCAACCTATTTGAAGTATAAGCTGACAGCTTAGAGAGTAAAGGGAGTGTTCACTAGTTTTAAAAGGTAGAGAAAGTGCCGTGGAAAGTGACGAGTGTTGTTATGGGCGATAAATTTGTCTAAAACAAGTAAATGCTTTTAAAGGGACTGTTAAGGGAAACTGAAAGGGGGTACATATCATTTTTAGGCGTCAGGAGCCTGTACCCCCTTTTATTTTACCTTAGCAGTCCCTTTCAGGAGTCGTGAATTAACCATACAGGTGTATAAGAGGACAATAGCCTTAAACGCTATGTCTAACCAAGTATTAATTAGATATCCATGATTTTGTTTTCAAAAGTTCCCAGCTCTGATTATTTTCATTTGTGATTTCTCTGCAAGAGGGACTTGCGCATTTCTTCCTAATAAGAAACTCTTTATTTCGAGTCAGAAATTACGCCATCTTTCACATTTGTATAAAATCAAGGTTTCAAGGGTACCATTGTAAATCAGTTATTGCCATCTTTCATTCACGCTTACAGTCCCTTTACAGTCCCTTTATAGTCCCTTTACAGTCGACCTTTTACCCTATTTTTATCCGGCCGTAGATGAGATAGATAGATAAGAAAGTTTTATAAAGAAATTCGATCCCCATTCAAACATTAATAAACTATTTCGAACATTTGTCCTACAATCTCATTCAGAAATCGCAAATATTCACTTTAGTATAATATCAAAAAAAGAAAAGTTATCATTACAGGTTTATACAAAAAGATCAAACGTTCTTTATCAGATAGTCTGCAAAAAGTTTTAAGTTTATTTAACTATCAATAAATAAACACGTTTAAATTCCGATGATGAGTATATTTATAAAAACCTGAAGAATTTGAACTTTCACAAGAAAGGTAAGGATCAGAAGCGTCATATTTTCTAGTATTTTGAATTAAAGGAATTGAGTCTTTGCCACAAACTCTGATTTTCTAATCACTATCTCTTTGGAACCAAATGTTGCAGACCTTAGATATTTCAAACTATGAATTCTGTTAGATCAAATAATTTGATTTTGAAATATCAAAAGATAACAACATCGAGTTCTAAAGATATTGAGGTTTAAATATTTGATTTTGTTCCAAAGACTCAATTCCTTTAGAAAGGTTTCACGGAAGAAAGTTAAGAAGAAATTCTCTGATTTGAATTAAACTGAATGAAAGTTGTTGAAGGAAGTCTTTATCTGGTACCAAACCAAATAATATCTTTTAACCAGCCAAGAATCTGGTACCAAACCAAATAATATCTTTTAACCAGCCAAAAATCTGGTACCAAACCAAATAATATCTTTTAACCAGCCAAGAATCTGTTACAAACCCCAATAATATCTCTAAACTAACTAATAATCGAGTACAAACCCAAATAATATCTCCAAATCAACCAATAATCTGTTACAAAACCCAATAATATCTCTAAACTAACCAATATAATCTAGTACCAAACCAAATAATATCTCCAAATCAAGCCATAATCTCGTACCAAATATCATGCAATTCTAAAATGTATATATGCTATATACATGAAAACAAGAAAAGATTATTTAAATCTTGAGTATCTAAATATAAGGGTAATCTCTGTTTGATTGTTTGTACCATTGATCATAATTCATGAACCACTGGACCGAATTTCCTCAATTTTTTTTGGAATCTCGGTAACTGATTTAGAAATTATAATCTGAATAAATTGAAATTTACAGGACAAACTTCGGTTCCAGCCAAGGCTGGGTTCCCAAGCTATTAAGAGAATAGTTCTGAAGAATATCTGAAGAAGCTTTTATTACAATTTCAGTAGAAATTTTTAAATATTTAAAAAATATATTTTTTCCCCTTTTAACAGTTTCAAAGTTGAAACGCTTAAAAATTCTTTCTTTGATCAAACTTTTAATTTAGCTTCATATTCATTCATTCATTTAAAGTGTTTTCTTAACCTTTTTTCAGCTTCATGGATTTTAGGAAAATTATGAACATGAAAACTTAACATATGTGTAAAAATATTCTCATAAATCTAAAGGAATTGAGTCTTTGCTACAAACTCTGCTTTTCTAAACCTTATATCTTTGGATTCAAATGTTGTAGACCTTAGATATTTCAAACTATGAATTCTGTTAGATCAAATAATATAAGTTTGAAATATCAAAGATTTACGACATTGGGTTCCAAAGATATAGAGATTATAAATTCAGAGTTTTATGGCAAAGACTCAATTCCTTTATTCTTATATATGTATTCTTTGATGAATTAAATAAAAACTGAAATAATAAATCTTTATTATACATAAAATACGAATCTCTGTATGTTTGTAAGTTTGTTCATAAGTTATGAACCCCTTGACTGATTTGCTTATATTTTGGTCGGCCGGGTGCATGAGTCGTTAGAACCACAGGATTGTTTATATTTTGTTTGGTTCTCTATATTTTGAACACATTGTCAGTATTTGAACAATTTTTTCGTAGTTTAAACATATTCCACGTATTTTGAATATAACGTATTTTCCATATTTTGAACATACTCTCCGTATTATGAACATATTCTCCGTATTATGAACATACTCTCCGTATTTTGAAGATATCCTTCGTATTTTGAACTTATTCTTCGTATTTTGAACATATACTTCGTATTTTGAAAATATTCTCCGTATTTTGAACATATTCTCCGTATTTTTGAACATATTCTCCGTATTTTGAACATATTATCCGTATTTTGAACATATTCTCCGTATTTTGAGCATATTCTCCATATTTTGAATATATTCTCCGCATTTTGAACATATTCTCCGGATTTTGAACATATTCTTCGTATTTTGAACATATTCTTCGTATTTTGAACTTATTCTTCGTATTTTGAACTTCTTCTCCGTATTTTGCACATATTCTTCTGAAAGGAATTGAGTCTTTGCAAAAAATTCTGATTTTCTAACCACTATATCTTTGGAAACAAATGTTGTAGACCTTAGATATTTCATACAATGAATTATGTTAGATCAAGTAATCTGAGTTTGAAATATCAAAGGTTTACAACATCGAGTTCTAAAGATATTGTGGTTTAAATATTTGATTTTGTTCCAAAGACTAAATTCCTTTGGACATATTCTCCGTATATAAGACATATTTTTCGTATTTTTAACATATTTTACTTAATTTTGAATATGTTTTCCGTTTTTTGAATTCTTCGTATTTTCCGTTTAGTTTTTTAAGGAAGTCATTTTTTGCCACAACCTCAAATTTTCTCATCCCTATATCCTTGTAACCTGATGGTATAAACCTCTGCTTTTTCAAACTTAGATTATTTGATCCAACAAAGTTCATATCTTGAAATATCTAAGGTCTATTCAATTAGGTTCTTAAGATATATATTAGAAAATATAAGTTTGTGGGAAAAATATTTTTAAACAAGGTTTTCGTATGTTCTTATGTCAAACGTAGTTTTCCAAACAAAGTAAAAATATATATGAATTCCATATTTTTTTAATCAAAATCAAAGTATTTTTTAAAACTAGAAATTTGAATAAGAGAAAGAATTTCTTTTCTCACCTCTATTCAAAGTTTGAAACACTATGTCATGTCTAACCTTCAAGTTTGGTTTCACTGGGACACTACGGAATTATATTACTCCTGGGACACCCTTGACTTATATTACTCCTGGGACACCCTGGAATTATATTACTGTGTGTATAAAGTCCAGATCAAGCACCACATGATTTAATGTGTCATAAGAGAAATATTGAGAATAAATCAAGTTGACCGGATCATCGCCTGATTAAGTTTAAAGTATGATAAATTACATTTACAATTTATTAAGATTACACAAACTTTCAACCCAGGGGTTTAATTCTAACAAACTCCAATTTTTACAGTTTTGATCCGTTTTCATCGGTTCTAGATAAAGTATTAAAAGGTTCCAAAACTAAACTAAATGTTCGAAGAAAAAAAGTAATATTGAAATAAACTAAAACTATTACTATGATGAATTTATTCAGCTAATGGGTAAAAGTATTGATGATTTATGAATGTGATCCATGCAGAGCCCCCCTGCTGGCCTTATAACGTAACAAGTATAATTATAATGTTGCTAGTCAATAAATTCTTTACCCGGTATTTTCCAGTTTTTTTTGTAAATCAATTTTTAACAATATTTTTATTAAAAAAAACACTAGTCCATGTTTGCTTCAAATATTTGTTTGCCATTAAGAACAGAGACTCAGCTGGCAAAAGTATATTTATGGACTGTCTGAAGTGTTTCAAACAATTTTTATGGACTGTCTCTAGCCCTTAAACTATATTCATGGACTGTCTCTAGCCTTCAAACTATATTCATGGACTGTCTCTAGCCTTCAAACTATATTCATGGACTGTCTCTAGCCTTCAAACTATATTCATGGACTGTCTCTAGCCTTTAAACTATATTCATGGACTGTCTCTAGCCTTCAAACTATATTCATGGACTGTCTCTAGTCTTCAAACTATATTCATGGACTGTCTCTAGTCTTCAAACTATATTCATGGACTGTCTCTAGCCTTCAAACTATATTCATGGACTGTTTCTAATCTTCAAACTATATTCATGGACTGTCTCTAGCCTTCAAACTATATTTATGGACTGTCTCTAGCCTTCAAACTATATTCATGGACTGTCTCTAGTCTTCAAACTATATTCATGGACTGTCTCTAGTCTTCAAACTATATTCATGGACTGTCTCTAGTCTTCAAACTATATTCATGAACTGTCTCTAGTCTTCAGAACTATTTTCATGGACTGTCCAGTATCCATAGCCTTCAAACTATATTTAGAGAGCGTCTATAGCCTTTAAAACTACATATATTCATGAACTGCTTCTTGTCTTCAAACTATATTCATGGACTGTCTAGACTTCTCCATACAGCGGTAGGCAAATATATCAATACAATGAAGACGACTTTTTTATTTTAGTTTTAATTGTTAACAAGGTTTTTCGAATTCCAAGTTTACAAAGTAATTAAAGAGAATCTTTTTAATTGACACCTTTTATTGACTTCTATGTTTATTTGTATTTATGCTTTAACAGCTTGATATAACTCAAAATTCAAATCGAAAGTTGTCTCCATTTTATTGATTTAATCGCCTACCACTGTAACTACATTTATCCATTTTTTCAAAGATTAAAAATTTATGAATTTCTTTTTTAAATCCGAGTTGTTTTACATTCCAGGAGAGATCTTTTTACTTACAATTCAATTTACAGAGAGAATGTTGAAAATTTGCATTGTGTCAAAAATACTGTGCATTGACATTGAAATAACGAAATTGTTGAAAAGAGTTGAAAATATTTGAAAAGTTTTACTTTCTATTCAAACAGTGGATTTGGACTTGTTCAATGCATTCAATGGATTAATAATTCATGTTGATAATATTTTCATTAAAAGTTTGCAGTTCTAACACCCGACCCTCTGGACCGGAACTTTAGGAGATGATTCCTGGTTAAAACCCGAGTTTACTGGTTTGTAGTGAGAACCAGAAAACAATGGAATATGAAGACGACTTTATAGCAATACTTAAATGTATTTCATGTTGTTACAAAGCAAGCAGTTTTACTAGACACTTATCAAATCACTAACTTAGTGAAATGGGTCTGTTTACAATGTACAATTGCTGTATTTCATGCTTATTGACTTTTTAACATTATAACTTTATTTTTAAAGTTGTCTTACTATTTCAGAATTTTCTGGTTATCACTGTATCCATCAGATATCCTGGTTTAAACTCCAGTTTGAAGGTTTACATATCTCTCCGTTAATCTCCGCTCACCCTGCTCAACCAGGGATAACATGAGAAATTCCCCCTTGAGACAAAGAAACTGCGTCTTTCCAACCCAATGTCGAAGACCTTTGATATTTCAAACTATGAACTCTGTAAGACTATATACTATATAGTCTAAGTTTGAAGTCTGATATTTACACCATTAGGTTGCAAAGATATGGGCATTAGAGTTTGTGGCTAGAACACAAAAAAGTAAAAATTAGTCAGTGGGGGGTTGAAATCAATGGCAAAAATGTAGTCTTAAAAATCGGTGCAATATTAGTGTGCGTCCGGATACTCTTTAGTACAACTCGACCATCTGTCATTGTTAAAAAAAAACAGAATAATATTTGTCCTGCTGAGTCTGTTTATTCATTCCTCAATGACTAGACATGTTAGAAAAAACAAGTTTTTTGTTTCTAACCATGAATAAACAAGTCAAGTATTGAGAATAAATATAATATTTTATTATTATTATAGATTACACATTTCGAAAAACGTATTTTATTTTTCTATTTTCTTTCTTTAACAATGGACACATTATTAGAGATGATTTAAACAAAATAATCTTTTTGAATAAATTCCAAGGTTTCAAAGAAGACAAAAATTGTTCAATAATATAGAAAAAATGCACAATTTGCATATACAGGGTGTTAAAGTCGTTTATTCAATGCATGCCAAAGAAAGTGAAAAAACGAGGCGCATGGATCGAAGACGATATATAAGTCGTCACTGAATTCCCATGTTTATTGGGACATTCTGTACAGTGATATCAATAAGGGTGCACACAATGGTTGACGCAAAAGAGTGTGGCGTACATGAATAATCTTTATATGATTAGATAATGACATAAATAATGAGATTGATGTCGTAATTTTTACGTGACCCTACAGTGAAAGGTAGAAATGTTCGATAAATTCAAAAATATCAATCGCAATATTGTTTATTTTAGTTTTTTTTTTAATACTAGAAAAATAAAGGTTAAAAGCTTATTGAAGGGGATCGAAACTCGAATTGAACATATTTTCAAAAACAAATATTTTTACCTGGAAAAATATTTTTACATCGAAATCCTATTTAATTCAGTCTATTGCAGATATTCTTATAGATTTTCCAGAAATCTGTCTGTCCAATATTCTATTCTACTCATCTATTCTGTCCAATATTCTATTCTACTCATCTATTCTGTCCAATATTCTATTTTACTCATCTATTCTGTCCAATATTCTATTCTACTTATCTATTCTGTCCAATATTCTATTCTACTCATCTATTCTGTCCAATATTCTATTCTACTCATCTATTCTGTCCAATATTCTACTCATCTATTCTGTCCAATATTCTATTCTACTCATCTTTTCTGTCCAATATTCTATTCTACTCATCTATTCTGTCCAATATTCTATTCTACTCATCTATTCTGTCCAATTTTTGCATCTATCCTATATAATCCTAATATTTAAAGCAATGTGTGAAGAACTAAGGCGGGGGAGGTATATCTAAAGCAATGTGTGAAGAACTAAGGTGGGGGAGGTCTATTTGTAACCTTGTTCTATCTGCAGATGGTAGAGGAAGAAGATTATGATGAAGAGTTTGTCCTGGAGAACAAAACGGGCTCCAGTCCCAGAGGTAGGCCTAGAGAGTCGAGAACTATGTCTGCAATGAGTCGGAGAACTGAACTAGATCAGCCTAGACCCTTGTCAGCTGACCGTCAAGAGAAGAATCTTGGGGAGCCTAGGAGTTTATCTGCTAGAAGAAGTTCCCTTGACGAGATGGGTTCCATCAGTGTAATAGATGGTGACCTTAGTCCCAGTACTAGTAGTCGGAGAAGGTTTGTGTTTGATCATCTCTGGGGTATACCTGGAGATACAGGAGATACTCAGCTTAGGTTTCTTCAACAAATTAATAAAAAGAAGGTATGATATTTACGTTTTCTGTACGGTTCTTTATTATAAGAATATGTAAATATGTATTTGGTAAGAAGTGTTTTTTGCTTATTTGATTTTGTCTTTAAGCAAATAATTTTACCGGCAGCTTGAAAATCATCTTTCAAAGCGAATTGAGTCTGTGAATCCTGCAAAATTGCTGTGTTTCTTGTTTATTGGACTATTTACAATTTTTACTACTAGTTATCAGTCGTTTTCCTAAATCAACAGTTTTATGGACCTCACTGTACTGTACTGTATCAGGATACTATGTACTGTACTGTACTGTATCAGGAGACTATATACCGTACTGTATCAGGATACTATATACTGTACTGCATCAGGATACTATATACTGTACTGTATCAGGATACTATATACTGTACTGTACTGTGTCAGGAGACTATATACTGTACTGTATCAAGATACTATATACTGTACTGTATCAGGATACTATATAATGTACTGTAATAAGATACTATATACTGTACTGTATCAGGATACTATATACTGTACTGTATCAGTAGAATATATACTGTAATGTATCAGGATACTATATACTGCACTGTATCAGGAGACTATATACTGTACTGTATCAGGATACTATATACTGTACTGTACTGTATCAGGATACTATATACTGTACTGTGCTGTATCAGGATACTATATACTGTACTGTATCAGGATACTATATACTGTACTGTATCAGGATACTATATACTGTACTGTATCAGGATACTATATACTGTACTGTATCAGGATACTATATACTTATCAGGAGACTATATACTGTACTGTATCAGGATACTATATACTGTACTGTATCAGGAGACTATATACTGTACTGTATCAGTAGAATATACTGTACTGTATCGGGAGACTATATACTGTACTGTATCAATAGAATATATACTGTACCGTATCAGGAGACTATACTGTACTGTATCAGTAGAATATACTGTATTGTATCAGGAGACTATATACTGTACTGTATCAGTAGAATGTATACTGTATTGTATCAGTAGAATATTTACTGTAATGTATCAGGATACTATATACTGTACTGTATCAGTAGAGTATATACTGTACTGTATCAGTAGAATATACGTAACTGTATCGGGAGACTTTATACTGTACTGTATCAGTAGAATGTATACTGTATTGTATCAGTAGAATATTTACTGCAATGTATCAGGATACTATATACTGTACTGTATCAGTAGAGTATATACTGTACTGTATCAGTAGAATATATACTGTACCGTATCAGGAGACTATAAACTGTACTGTATCAGTAGAATAGGTACTGCACTGTATCAGTAGAATACGTACTTTACTGTATCAGGAGGTTGAGTACATAGTCCTGACAGGACGAGAGAAGAATGAGAAGGATGAATCCTGGTACTGGAGAACATTTTCGTCCTACTGCATTCATTCGTCCTGGCATGGTTTCAAGTAAGTATAGAGTATGCATGACATGTTTTATATTGAGTACATAAGGTAATTACATTAGCACCTCATGTGTATGTACTCCAGGTATCTGGTGTACTGGAAGGATATATATATATATAGATGTACTGTATGAACTCCAGGTAACTGGTGTACTGCAGGGATATATATATATAGATGTGCTGTATGTACTCCAGGTAACTGGTATACTGCAGGGATATATATATATATATGTAATGTATGTACTCCAGGTATCTGGTGTACTTCAAGAACATATTTATATGTACTGTAAGGATATAGTTATGTACTGTATGTACTCCAGGTATCTTGTGTACTGCAAGAAGCATTTATCGGAGAGGATAATATGGTTCCTCCTGTGTCTGGCAGGTTTAGCTGCTGCTATTGTTCTCATGGTTCTTGGTACTACAGAGTTCAGGTTTGGATTTATAAATCATTAGCTCTATATTATATTTAGAATTAGACTATAAGACCCCTTTCGAGTTTACAGAGATATTTGTATTTTTTTGTTGTTTACTGTTTTGGTTTAATTATTTCTTATATCTAAAAATATTTAAAGTGTCATCAACCATTTACCTTTAAATCTTTATCTGATCTTTTTTCTTCTTCTGATGTTAAGAACATTTATTATTTCTTTTTCGTCTCGTCAATAAACCAGAGATCCACAAGTCCCTTCATAGAAAACCCTTGCACTAACAAAGATTCATTTTCATTTTCGTTGATGCCCAATTTCAAATCTAAAATAGCTTTTATTAAAATTCGTTGAGACTGGATAGTGATATCTCTTAGTGTATCTTATTTTTGTTCAGGACTGATTATCCTCGATACCTCTGAGGATTATATTATTATTCAGAATGGATAATGTGGTTCTGGATATCCCCGAGGATTATATTATTGTTCAGGATGGCTAATGTGGTCCTGGATATCCCCGAGGACTAAATTATTGTTTAGGGCGGATAATATGGTCCTGGATATCCTCGAGGATTATATGTAATATTGTTAAGGACGGTTAAGATATCTCCGAGGATATTATAATATTGTTCAGGACGGATAATTTGTTCCTGGATATCTCCGAGGATTATATTATTGTTCAGGACGGATAATGTAGTCCTGGATGTCTCCGAGGATTATATTATTGTTCAGGACGGATAATGTGGTCCTGGATATCTCCGAGGATTATATTATTGTTTAGGACGGATAATTTGGTCCTGGATATCTCCGAGCATTATATTTTTGTTCAGGACGGATAATGTGGTCCTGGATATCTCCGAGGATTATATCCCCCGGTTTCCTGATCTAATTCTCTGTCCTGTATTCACTATTAGCAAGGGAACCAAGAGATATAAAACTAATTAAACAAAATAAAATTAGGAGAATAATTAAAGAATAATAAAGCGTATTTGTATGTATTCTAATTCGGAGAAAATCAAGATAGTTAAAGAAAAACTATCTTTTAGAAATGAATTTGAATGAGAATTGTTTATATGCAATACTTTATTCTAAAGATCGAACTTAAAGTTTTTTCTTCGATATTTTAACTGTAAATGAAGCTTTACCTTCCTTAGCTCTCAATTTTTCAGGAATATTACTTGGGAGAGACACCTAGCGGCCAAAAAACGTGTAATATCTGTCTGACTGATTGAATAAAATTGACTTTGGTGGAATAATGCTACTCCGTATAATTAAACGGGTTCTACTCTCTTTTGGGTATAAAGCGTTTTTATCCATTTTCTCCCAAACAGAAGTAAAGTTTGTAGCGATAAACCCGATTTTAATTCTGAAAAAGCCTAAAAAATCGTCTTTGATTTTTAAAAGGGTTTCAAGACTAAGAAGTTTTCAGTGGTACATCACAAAATTTAAATTTCAAGTCAAGCAAATGTTTTGGTACACAATTTTTCATTTTGTAGCTATCAAAACTCAAAGACGAAATCGTGGAACGTCCCGTTTATAGTTCTATTAGCTTATTATTATAAGCCCCTTGACAGCGACCATTGTAGGCGAAAATATTTATATTCAGAATATTTACTTTAACTTACTGGTTCCTCAGAAACTGAATGCACTTTATGCATAATTTAATTTCAGATTTTTCGCAAGTTCGATTAAATATTCATCGTTTTGAAGATGAATATAAATCTTCAGAATATGTTGGGCCTTGCAGTTCTTTAATAAAGATATATACAATGCATCTGCAGTATTTTTAAAGACTTACATTTAGCTACAGAGCTTCCTATATCAGATTGGATTATCTCCTAGGTTTAAAGCTGAAAGACGTACATAATTCTCGAAAAACCTAGTGTTTTCTAAATGCAAATTTTTATAGTAGGCGTATACAATTTTTCTAATTAATTTAATCTCTCTGAATTTTCTGATTAGTCTTGAAAATCGCAATTTAGTGCAATAAACAATCCCGAAATTATGTGGGGCAGGCATCGTCTGAATGAACTATAAGTCACGGTTTGGATGATTAAAAAATCGTCAAATAAAGAGAATTTGAATGTTCAAAACATATATAAGCTATATAAAAAGATGAGACTGTAAAGACGACTTGAACGCCTAAAATACAACGATCCGAAGGTTGAATAAAGTCTCAAATACATTCTTTCAATTTCTTATTTCATGATCTTCCAGAGAAAGAAACAAGTTTACAGCCGTTGGGAACCATGTCTGTATGTCAGGAAACAGACAGTATAAAATTCCGTCGATCGTCTCCGAAGTCTCATCCTTTGTGGGTAACCCTGTACATCACATACAATGTAGAGTAGGAAAAATCTAAACTTGGAACCAAATTAGAGGTCAGCTGAATCACAAGTTTTAACTTTTAAACAAAGATTCGTGAAGCTCAACCAATTATAAAGTTCTTAAAACTGTAGATACTAAGATACTATATAGCTTGATGATCTAATTATATATAAAAGTATAGAATAACATTGTAAACATCGTTAAAACAAAATTACTAACAAGCATATTTGAGTCTTGATACAAAAACTTGACTCACCGCAAACTGGAACTTATATATTTTTCATTTATTTAATCAAGGAATGAATTTAACTTCCATTTTGATTTGCTTCAACATAGCTTAAAGAGACTGTAAGCGTAATTTCAAGTGACCCGGTCCATGTAAAGATGGCAAGGCCCGATTTAAAACAGTTCCATGTAAAGCTTTGTCAGTTTAAGTATGATAGATATCCATGTTTTTGTTTATTTTAATTGTTTATTTTCATTTGTGGTTTTTCTCTACAAGTGACTTTTGCATTTCATGCTTATAAGAAAAAATGGAGAAATTATTAGAATTCAAAACTTTTCGAGTAAATAAAACGACGTTTATGATCAGATTATGTTTTCAAGTGTACCGTAAATCGGGCATTGCTATCATTGGATGGAGGGTTAATTGAAATAACGCTGATGGTCTCTTAAATTAAAACCCGTTTTCAAAGTCGTGTGAGAAATGAAAGAAATGAAAGAAATCTGAGGCCGAATTTAAAGAATTTTAGCCGCGGCCCGGGCTCAAATATGGTTGGTTCCACTTGTATTAAATTTTTCAAGATTTAAGCCGAAGCTCAATTGAAACCGGTTTCTGGGGGATTTTAGACGCGGCTTAAATTCATTAAATTTGGACTCTGAACATCCTATATTATATGATTATGGTCATGCAATTTAAGAAGTTGTTCGGCCAAAACCCCCTTGTTTCTGTTCATAATTCTGTACTCTCCGCTCAGAGTTTTTTTTCTTTTTTTCACGGATTTTATGTTTTCTATGAAGACTATATTTGGTTTTACTAAACTGGCGTAAATATCTTGGATTCTAGAAAGATGAAGTTGAGAAGCTCCTTCCTCCGATGAAACTTCTTTGGGACAGTTATCCTGCTCCCAACGCAGGGTTTTCCCAACCGAATAGCCTACCCTGGAGAAACGAAACCTGGCCGGTTCAACAGCTCTTCTCTAGGATACTAAGGGTTGGAGCAGGGCTGGGAGGGTCGGATTGCTCGGATATTGTAAAAGAATGTTTGAAGGATGGGATAAAGGAAAGGATGAAACCAAAAAAATATTGAACAAATTTAAATTAAACTTAAATTAAACTTTTAAGCAATCAATGTTTCTATCTCCTGTTTCCTCCTGTATCCTCCCGTATCCTCCCGTATCTTCCTGTATCCTCCTGTATCCTCCTGTATCCTCCTGTATGTCTAATATATGGTTTTCTCCTGCAGATGGATTGCTGCTCTTCCTCCCAAGTGTACGAGGGAGAACATGGAACCTGTATAAGGAACAGGATTAATTCATTAACAAATATTTGAATATTTTCTTGAAATGTTTTATTATAATGTTTAAAGAACTGCTTGAGTACTTTAATCGATTTCTTCCTTTGTATATTTAAACTAGTTAATGAATTGCAATTAACCTGTATTGTGCTAGGATCCAAGGTCTAGGTATTAGAATAATAATTTATAAAATATACTCTAATAGATTTAATATACTATGTACTAGGCTAATAAATCTATATTTTAGGCTCTGAGAGAGATAGAAAAGGAAATGAAAACTTGAAAATAATCTCTGGAGATTTGAAAACTGTTTCTAAAAATCTCAATATCAGGCACACTTATAAATAATCCATACAACCTTATTTATAATTTCTACATCACGGTAAGGGGTTACAATTAATGTTCAAATTAAAAGATTATTTGGAAAAAATCTAAAAGAAAAGATGTATCCAAATATTTAGGTATATTTTAGTAAAAAAAGTCAAACATTTTTACATTTCTTTCAGAGACTGTTTTATTTGTAAAAAAATGTTTATTTTTTTTTGAAGACTTTGGTGGATTTGGGACATTTTTTCTGGCGTTTTTGTGAGAAAGACTTTCTTCCAATAACATTACTTTCCTTCGGTGACTTAATGCGATGGATCCGAGTTTTTTTTTATAATTTCTCACAGAAATATCATCAATAACCCTTTATTTAAACGACATTAAAAAAAATCTTGATTTTCTAATGTTACAATCAAGGTTCTAAATTATAGAATTGTACAATTTTATAAAAGTTTGAATATTATCAAAACATGATTTCCCATTATTTCCACCCCGCCATTAAATAGTTTTTCTTTGTAACATATTGTGATTTTTTTGCGTAAAAATCTCAATTCATCCCCTATGTTTTTAATGTGTACTGCACTAGTGTACTGCTTGGGAGCGTAAAATCAAGGAGAATTGGTCCACCGATAGTTTCTGCAAAATATTTTGCTAGTTCAGGACTCTGTGACTCTCAGTGGGGAGATAAAGAAGCACGGGTAAGTTAATCTCTTTAAAAATTCAAAAGAACTGACCTTGTATATTTTAATTTAAAGCGAACCTTTAGTCAAGGAAAGCTATCAACGATTCACAACAGTATGTATTTATTTGAGAAATGAAGGCAGAGAAATTGTCGTTTATTCTCATTTTTTTTATATTGTATAAAAACAAATTCAAGATATATTTTAAACTTTGGTTTAGAAATTCATGTACTTTCTCTAGATAAAACTAAGTATTGAGATTTATGTTGCGTTTAGAGGAAAAACAAAGATATCTCAGTCAGAGCTTCTTAATAAAAGGTTGTAAGGGCATCGTTGAGAATCGTTTATGACAATCTTTATGTTTCCATGACAAGGATATCCTGGAAGTGAAGAGTTGGGAATGATAAGAAAGATAAGGAAAATGAAATTAAGAAGAATGATTTTAAGTTTTGTTTTCTTATCGTTAGAAATCATTCTTTTCAAAAAAAAATGTGAATATTTCAAATTCAAGGAAAAGTAATTGAGAATTTTATTTTTGGATATTTTAATTCCGAAAAAATACTAAGTCGAACTTCAGATTTCAAAAAAGTTGTTGGAAGGGGGGGGCGTACTAGATCGTGAGAGCATCATCTGAATGATGATCCTACTCGTTTTCAGGTATTTTGTCGGAGTTTAGGGTTTAGTGGTGGAATTAAATACAAGGACGAGGTTAGACCTACTCCAGGTCCTGGGTTTGGTCAGCTCCTGGGTAGGTTCAACTGTAGAGGAGATGAGATCAATGTTGGAGATTGCATCCGGGATACTCAATATATGCCAGGTTTAAAACACTATATATGTATATATTATATAAGAAAATAAGTATTCAAACATGATTTGAAGTTTTATTGTATCTATACAATATATATCACTGTCTAGGATATATATATTGTATATATATATCAGTGATGAAATATCAAACACCATATTTGGTCCACTATAATGTTAACTATAGCTGGCTAAACGGCTGGACCAAATGGGCAGATTTTTTTGGTAACCCTGGGGTGACATAGGCTAAACAATTAGGTCATTTTTGAAAATCCATAGGCTCAAAATTATGATTTAAAAACCAAGCACGGGTAAACGGTGGGGGTAACTATGAGTAATAATATAAACTTGGGGAGCGCCGTGCTCTCCAGCTAGTTTATAAATATATAACATGTATATATATATACATATATCAGAAGGATTAATGCTCTGCACCGTTTACAAAAATTGTAGATGTGATAACCGCTACACCACGGAAACTGTTGTTGGAAACATTTGAATATATTTGTTTATGTATGTACTTTTATAAGTTATATTCTGATGTGTTTGTGTATTATGTATGTTGATGAATGTTTTATATATATAAATATATATATTCATTCTTACTGACGATTGCATAAAGCATGAAACATTGTGTTTATTAATAAAATGTTATAAGAAGATTATTCCTTTTTGAATGATCTATATTTTTGTATATATCAGAAACATTAATGCTCCACCGTTTACCAAAATTATATTTACTCTTTTGTACCTATACTAGACTTCCAGGGTGCTTCGCCCATCTTCTATTTCAGTTGTGAACATTTTCTGTTTGTATCCATTGTAAAACAATAAAACAAAGTTCGCGGATTTTACAAAAATATTTCGTGGTTTTTCAAAATATAATAAAAACTTTTTAAATTTGAATCATCCATAAACCTTCCCTCATGGGGTCATGTGAGGTTCCACACAAAATTTGGACCCGATGAGTTCAGACGTTTTGACGTTCATTGGATAGAAACAGACAAACACCCACCCATACAAGCAAAGTATATACATACATGTCCTTTTACAATTTTAATTCTGATGTGTAGTTTATGTCTATGTTAGGAAATGTTAGTAGACTGCTGAATCACAAAAAACCAAGTTATATGATTGTGTTGTATAAGCAGAAATAAACATAAAGAATTCAAACGAGCCCAGGGGAATTTACATATATAACGAAAAAATGCATACAAATTATGCAATCTTTAATTTGATTTATTTTGTTATATTTACATGTAAAAGTGTGGTTTAAGCATTTTTGATGATTGTCAAATTTTAAAATTATATGTATAATGTACATTGAGAATTGCACATATACATATACGTTCTGTCCCAGGTCGAATTATCTCCAAACTTAATCACTGTGAACTAGACCGAAGGAGAGGGTTTATGTGACATTACTGGTTTGACTTGGTTACCTTGTAGCTTTGATTTTTTGAAAAAGTGTAAGAAAACTTAAATTTATCCGGTTAGTCATGATTGGAAACTAAATTTATCCGGTTAGTCATGATTGAAAACTAAATTTATCCGGTTAGTCATGATTGGAAACTAAATTTATCCGGTTCGTCATGATTGAAAACTAAATATATTCGGTTAGTCATGATTGGAAACTAAATTTATCCAGTTAGTCATGATTGAAAACTAAATGTATCCGGTTAGTCGTGATTGAAAACTAAATTTATCTGATTAGTCATGATTGAAAACTAAATTTATCCAGTTAGTCATGATTGATAACTAAATTTATCCAGTTAGTCATGATTGAAAACTAAATTTATCGGGTTAGTCATGTTTGAAAACTAAATTTATTTGGTTAGTCATGATTGAAAACTAAATTTATCTGATTAGTCATGATTGAAAACTAAATGTATCCGGTTAATCATGATTGAAAACTAAATTTATCCGGTTAATCATGATTGAAAACTAAATTTAGTTTGACGTGAAACGGCAAAACACAAAAGATACAAAAGAAAACTCGGATTTTCTGCATGCAAATTTTTTAATTAGTTTTACACAAGATTTAAGAATGACGTTTCCTGGGAATTTCAAAAACCATGACTTTATTTCCAGTGACATTTTGTCTTCGGACTTCAAAAAATATGACTTCTTTACCTAACTTTATTTCCAGGTTTTTTAAGAACATTTTTTCCTGTGACTTTACATGATTTCACTAGAATGGGATTATTTAGTATGTATTTGTACTGTACAGCTTGCTCTTGCTAGCTGAACTTCGGTCCGGTACATGAAATGAACTGGAGAGTACAGTGCCCTGTGTCTTATAAGATTGGTGTTGGTTAGGTAAAGTTTGGTTAAGACAGGTCGGTAGGGTTGGATAACCAGATTTAATATAAAATATATTACAGTAAAACCCTTAATAAAGAATACATCGGAAGAATTTATCAAATGTCGCCTTACAATTTTTCAATCTGTTTTATACTATATTACATAAATTTCAGTATTTGTGAAAATAAATAAATAGCCATGAATATATGCGGGAACGCTTTTAAAGAGTTCCATATAATCATTTTATTAAAAAACTAAATATCTGCAACATTCCATTATCAGAAAGTGAAGAATACGACATTTGATGAACTCTTTCGATGTATTCGTTATTAAGGGTTTCACTGTAGGATATTAGGAAATCAGTAAAATCTAAGAAATACTATCGATATGATAAAGTCCTTCTATCATATATTTATATTTGAATGTATATGTTAGCTGGCCAAACTGCTGGGCCGAATTGGCTGAAATTTTATGAGGAAACTCATGGGTACCCTGGGGTTAACATAGGCTTAAAAAATTCGATTTAAAAAAAAAAATTTAAAATTTTACGGGCAATGCCGGGCACTTCAGCTAGTTTAACAAAATATGAAAAAACGTAAAACGTAAAACATAAAGTCAACCGAAAGACTTAGTAATGAAATAAAACCCATTTAACAGATCTACAGATTGAACTATTTTTATTTTATTTCAAACTTTTAATCAGATGATTGCAGTACACCAACCAGTAGTACAGTACAGTGTGACCCAGGAGGTTTAAATGGAGAACATAAACAAACAAAGACGAGCGGAGCTCCGTTCTTAAAATATGGATCAGGGATAAAATTCTGTCAATGTTCATTTTTTTCACTGTCGATTGCAATCTCAACTTTAAAACTTTTGATTCATATTTCTAAGAAAATGAATGACCTTCTTTTATGGTTAAAGAAGGGGGGAGGTCACTTTTGTAGGGTACCGTTGTGAATCGGGCATGCCCCCTCTTAATAAATTTTTAGAAAAATATTTAATTCTTTTGAAACATTAATGTTTAATGTCTGGCAAAAACATGAAATCATTGTTAAACAGGATTTTAAAATTTAGGAGAAAAATATTTTTGTAAAGAAGGTTTCGGGGATTTAGAAGCAACAGTATTCTGCAGGTAACTAACCCTACCCAGATAAACACTACTTACCTTTCTAACTACCTACCCAGATAAACACTACTCACCTATCTAACTACCTACCCAGATAAACACTACTTACCTATCTAACTACCTACCCAGATAAACACTACTTACCTTTTAACTACCTACCCAGATAAACATTACTAACCTTTTCTAACTACCTACCCAGATAAACACTACTTACCTTTTCTAACTACCTATCCAGATACAAACTACCTACCCGGATAAAAACTTCTTACCTATATAACTCCCTACCCAGATAAACACTACTTACCTATCTAACTACCTACCCAGATAAACACTACTTACCATTTTTTAACTACCTACCCAGATAAACATTACTAACCTTTTCTAACTACCTACCCAGATAAACACTACTTACCTTTTCTAACTACCTACCCAGATACAAACTACCTACCCGGATAAAAACTTCTTACCTATATAACTCCCTACCCAGATACACACTTCCTACCTATCTAACTACAAACCCAGATACATGCTACTTATCTATCTAACTACATAACTAGTTACATGTTTACCCACATATCTAACTACCTGTCCAGATACACATTACCTACCTATCCAACTACCTACCCGGATACACAATACCTAACTATCTAACTACCTACGTACCAAGATACATATTTACCCACTTATTTAACTAACTAAACAGTTACATATTTACCTACCTATCCAACTACCTACCCGGATACACAATACCTAACTATCTAACTACCTACGTACCAAGATACATATTTACCCACTTATTTAACTACCAAACCAGTTACATATTTACCTAACTATCCAACTACCTACCCGGATACACAATACCTAACTATCTAACTACCTACGTACCAAGATACATATTCACCCACTTATTTAACTACCTAACCAGTTACATATTTACCTAACTATCTAACTACCTACCCAGTTACATATTTACCTACACATCTAACTACCAACCTAGATACACGCTACCTACCTATATAAAGGGTGTTGAGAAAAAAATACACTTCACACTTTTTTCTCTCACAGCTCAGGCTTAATTATTACCCGATCATGATGAAATTTACATCACGGTGTCTCTCAGGGTGGACACTAATCTGGAGTATACTGTATCCCACCATTTCCAGACAAAAGCAGAACCAGTTCCTTCACTTCTCCTTCAACATGGAGAACAGCTGCTGGGGACCATTACTATAAGCTGATCGGACCATATTTTATTGCATAAAGACATGTATCTTACTTTCCAAATCTTTTCCTTGTGTAAATTGTCTCTTGCTGGCAGGACTAACTTGTAAACAGCCACCGCAGCCAGCCTTTCAGCTGTCAGCAATAGTTTAAATCAATGTTTGGTTTACACCTGACTATAACCACGAAGTTTAATAATGTCCGGCCTATAATTGAGAATAGTTGGGCCATGGTAAAAAAGAAGGTTGCAAGGAAGAAATGTGAAAATCTCTATCATCTGAAGCAGTGTGTCGAGAATAGGAAATCCCAGCCGGGTAGGCTGATCAGTACCTTTCCCATGAGATAAAGCAATTATTCAGAGCAGGGTTGACCAAATCCGACACTGTGATATAAATTTTATTATAATCGGGTAATAATTAAGTCTGTGAGAGAAAAAAGTGTGAAGGTTTCTTTTTTAGCACCCTTTAACTACTAACCCAGATACACACTATCTGTCTATCTAACTATCTTTTTACCTACTTATGCATCTATGTGCACATTTTTTCATATATTTACTTACAAACAAGCCACACCACAACAATATATTTATAATTCAGAATATTATTTTTCTTCAAAAAAAAAGTAATCAGTTTTTTCTTCAAAGCCTTAATTAGAAAAACTTTATTAATATTTGATTTCTCTATGATAAAATCATAATATCTATATTGTCAAGATTTTAGAAGACTCTTCAAACATGATTCAATCCCTTTATTGACTTCACAATATAAATATTTATATTTCTAAAGAAAATAACTCGAAATTGTGTATTTTATCAAAATAATATATTTTTAAAGAATGCTTGGCTGGAGTGTTGGGAAAATTAAACCAAACCAAACACTTCGAAATCCAGTAGTGTACACAGCTTCATGTACAGGTGTGTAAACAATACACTGGAACCCTAGTAGTGTACACAGCTTCATGTACAGGTGTGTAGACAATACACTGGAACCCTAGTAGTGTTTACAGCTTCATGTACAGGTGTGTAAACTATACCTTGGAACCCTAGCAGTGTACACAGCCTCATGTACAGGTGTGTAAACAATACACTGGAATCCTAGTACTGTACACAGCTTCATGTACAGGTGTGTAAACAATACACTGGAATCCTAGTAGTGTTCACAGCTTCATGTACAGGTGTGTAAACAATACACTGGAATCCTAGTAGTGTACACAGCTTCATGTACAGGTGTGTAGACAATACACTGGAACCCTAGTAGTGTAAGTATTCGTATGATTTATCACTCAAAGCTTTTTCTGTGGGTTTATTAAACTTATTTAGATTGAAGACTCAGAGAAATAAACGTTCGAAACCTTATTATCATCCTTTTGTTATGAAGAGCGTTGAGAGAAGGGAGTCTTACGATCCGGTCCTGAGAAATACCACACGGTACATATATTAGGTCTTTAGGGAAATCGCTAAGTAGCGAAACAATATCGCTAGAGCTGGATTTTCGAACATTTCTGGAACATATGAAAATGTCGTCTTCATTTTCAAAAATCTACGAAACAGGAATAAATGTTTTCAAAAGTAACTATCAGATTGTAAGAAATAAAAAAATATTATGAAATATCAACTATATACGAATGCGTCGAAAAATTATCGATGATTATTGGTGTAATTTATTAATGATTTTTTAGGAATTAAATTGATTTTTTTACGATCCGGGACGAATGTTGCAACTTTCTGAATTTGTATGGACCCTACGTTCTTCAGCATGAGTCGTTTTCAATAATTTTCTCCTTATAGACGCAACATATAGAATTAAGATTTGTAGCGATCAAAAGCGCTTTTTTTCGCAGTAAGCCAATACCTCCTTCCATTTTTCGCGAACACTCCCTTTAAGATGTTGTTTAAATCTGGAAATCGATATTTTAGTGAATCCACCAATTTTCAGATAGAACACCAAGGGCATCTCATTTAGCGTTGATATCAAAGGGTGAATAGGGCAGTTAACTCGTAAAAAGAAGTACCATCTGAAATTACGTATACAGTCTCTTTAATGTTCAGGAACTGAGACGCATATCCTGGATTGTAAGACCAACTATACGGAGAGCGGATTGTCCTGTGACTCCGTCTGGATTGAATGTTCTCCGGGGTTTCCTCTCCGGCTCCGACTTGATAATCCTCTCCCTACTCTCAGGAACAACATCATGTTAAACATTTCTTATTTTTTATCAAAGGATTTTTATATCAAGTTTATTTACTAATTTAACTCACATTGTATTTCCGTCAAAACCGGAATTCCTCAGAAGTGTCTTTAATTGACAGTACTTTGACAGTACGTTTACAGAACTGTTTAATGATCTACCCTATATACCTGATTGATAATACTAAAATTTGGCCAATTTGGGTTTGATCATGACCTCCCTTCAATTAGAGAGTGAGTTTAACTATATTGGTAGCTCTTATAGTTGCCTGTGACCAAATTTAATGATATTTGAGAAATTGTTGGATGGAAGCAAGAATGTAATGCAAGGAAAGTTAATTGCTGTTGCGTATACTCTGCGTACATATTGAAACCAGTTCTCTCTGGGCGGAATTTGTAAACAAGAATAGATGCATCAGTGTTCGTTTAGTATCCGATGTGGTTAAAAGCATTGAATTTTGATAATTTCGATATTTCACATAATAGTTTCCTATGACCAGAATATTTCATTGATTATTTATGTGAAAGATGGATCCCATGTCAGGCTTCGACATCCGTCATGTGTTTACATTACCGCCCAGTGACAGTACACTGCAGTACAAAAGATGCGTACACCTCTGAAATAATTTTCCTTCCAAAGTTGAAAGAGCATAACTTGTACCTGCTACTTTGTCTAAATTCATGAAAATCCCTTTAAATCACTTTTTCCGATTTGAAAACATTTTAATTAATTAATTAGAATTTGAATTAAATAAAATGATGGGATGCACTGATCCTCAAGTCTCTTTAATTCTATTCCTTCTCAGAATTACTTTTTTTTCCCAACCCGTTCCAAGTTTCCTTCTGTAGTTCTGTTTCATACAAATTCGAATTTTCTCAAGAGTTTAAAATTAACGTATTACCTAATTACAATGGAACAAAGAATAAGGACCGGGGAATTGAATTAATTTAACATTTACTTTATTTTAGAAAGAAATTTTGTACGTTCATGCAAAACTTAAATGATAAGACACGCACCTCAACCTAAGTCTGACCGCGTCAACCTTGTTGCACGGCTAGTCCTATTGAGTGTCTGCTTTATTTACCCAATGTCCGGGCGATACAGTACAAACTGGGACCGGAAAGGTTGACCCGGCTCGGAAATTCAAATGTACTACGGCTGCTCGTAAAGATATTGATTACAAATTTTACATCAATTTCACTGATAAAGTTAACAGAACTGCAAGCATAATTTCAAGAGAGCAATGCTCGTTTGAAGATAATTGTTTGATTGTTTACGAAGAGAAAATTCCGCAGATAGAGCAACAATCAAAAGTTAAAATGTGCTTGAAACGCCCTGAAAGCCTAGTATATTACAAACGAAATGTTTTTTTATATTTCAGCTTAAAATAAAGATAAAGTGGGGTTTGACAAAATGTAAATTAATTCAGTCGGGACAAGAAAGTAAAATTATTTTGTCATCAGGGATATTAAATATTTTCTTCAAAAACTCAAATATGTCAAATATTATTGCCAAATTTTTATATTTCTAAATTAAATCTATTCAAATATTTTTTTGTAAAATTCCAAGGCTGCAAAAACTGTTTTCTATTGTAGAGCTAACACCATCATAAATAATAAATATGCCAAACAGAGTTTTTACATGTTTTTGTAATTATAGTTTCTCCGAAGTTGGACTCGGGATCGGGAATTCTACAGCAGGTATAGCTAGCTAGCTAGCTAGCAGGTGCAAATATAGCTAGCTAGCTAGCTAGCTAGCAGGTGCAGGTATAGCTAGCTAGCAGGTGCAAATATAGCTAGCAGGTGCAGGTATAGCTAGCTAGCTAACAGGTGCAGGTATAGCTAGCTAGCAGGTGCAAATATAGCTAGCAAGCTAGCTAGCAGGTGCAGATATAGCTAGCTAGCTAGCAGATGCAGGTATAGCTAGCTAGCTAGCAGGTGCAAATATAGCTAGCTAGCTAGCAGGTGCAGGTATAGCTAGCTAGCAGGTGCAAATATAGCTAGCAAGCTAGCTAGCAGGTGCAGGTATAGCTAGCTAGCTAGCAGGTGCAGGTATAGCTAGCTAGCAGGTGCAGGTATAGCTAGCTAGCAGGTGCAAATATAGCTAGCAGCTAGCTAGCAGGTGCAGGTATAGCTAGCTAGCTAGCAGGTACAGATATAGCTAGCTACAAACTTCACACCAAAGTCAACAATGTCAAAACTTCTGCGGCTAATAAAATAAAAAAGTAATTTAGCATGAAAAATACAAATTAATTTATTTTCCAATCCTTAATTAATTTTCTAATGGTTCTTAGAAAAAGAATGGTGGCCTCATCACATTAAATATTTGATTGAAAGAATTTTTAGGACATTTAAGGAATCTCACTCTTTTTAGGGCTGCAACTTATCTAACACTGAGCTAAGAATTATTTTTAAAAATTTCTCAGGAAAACAACGTCAACCCTTATTTCCACCTCCAGATTGGGAATAACTAATTTCTTTTAAATTAAAATAAAAGTGTTAAACGGGGTAGAAAATTATAAATGGTCATTGACAATACGTTGTCTCGTTTTGAAGTTTTAAATAGGCACCAACAAAATCGTTTAAGATTCCAACATTTCAAACTGTATTCCGTAAAATTTTGCCAGGAAAAAAGCTAAGGAAAAATGGTTCGTTTAGAAGAAAAAAGCGTAAAAGTAAAATTTCTCATATCTTTGTGGAAGTACGAAACTCTTAAAATATAAAAGAGGAGGTTAAAATTGGATTAACGAGAGAGTTAACAAAATACATCTGTTGCCACATTTTTCTCCTAAATCAATGTATAAACAATAAAAAAAAAATGTTATTTTGAGAAACTCGAAAAATATTGTTGAAAATTAAAAACAAAATAAATATAGTTTTCCCGCTCCATTAATTAAAGATAAAAAAAATAATAAAATATAATTTTTGAACCGTTTTGAACCAAGGTATAGAGTTTAGGAAAAAACTGGTCAAGTGCTGTCCTAATATGTCACAATATAGTTTAAACAATTTAAATGGTTTTGCCCTTTTCCCGAGATTTTGTATAAAAATAATGGAAATTGTATAATGTGTATACGCTTCCATATCCCACCCTAATTTCCTTGCATAGTTCAAGAGTTTAATAATAATAGTTGCTCACTTCTTAATTTCCTTGCATGGATCAAGAGTGTAATAATAATTATAGTTACTCACTTTACTCTTCCATACCCCACCTTAATTTCCTTGCATAGATCAAGAGTGTAATAATAATAGTTACTCACTTTACGCTTCCATATCCCACCCTAATTTCCTTGCACAGATCAAGAGTGTAATAATAATAATAGTTACTCGCTTTACGCTTCAATATCCCACCTTAACTTCCTTGCATAGACCAAGAGTTTAATAATAATAGTTACTCACTTTACGCTTCCATATCCCACCTTAATTTCCTTGCATAGACAAAGAGTTTAATAAAAATAGTTACTCACTTTACGCTTTCATATCCCACCTTAATTTCCTTGCATAGTTCAAGAGTTTAATAATAATAGTTGCTCACTTCTTAATTTCCTTCCTTGCATAGACAAAGAGTTTAATAAAAATAGTTACTCACTTTACGCTTTCATATCCCACCTTAATTTCCTTGCATAGTTCAAGAGTTTAATAATAATAGTTGCTCACTTCTTAATTTCCTTGCATGGATCGAGAGTGTAATAATAATAGCTACTCACTTTACGCTTCCATATCCCACCTTAATTTCCTTGCATAGTTCAAGAGTGTAATAATAATAGTTACTCACTTTACGCTTCAATATCCCACCCTAATTTCCTTGCAGAGATCAAGAGTTTAATAATAATAGTTACTCACTTTGCGCTTTCATATCCCACCTTAATTTCCTTGCATAGTTCAAGAGTTTAATAATAATAGTTACTCACTTCTTAATGTCCTTGCATGGATCAAGAGTGTAATAATAATAGTTACTCACTTTACAACATTTCTGAAATCAATAAGAATTCTTTCAATATTATCGAAAGAAACATTGAATAAAGTGCACATATTTGTCAAAAGGTTTAATAAAAGGTTGATTGTACATTTTACAATATGTACAATGTTTAAAATAAAAACGAAAAAGAGGGTTTATTTTGTACATATGTCTTGTACATGCTTTGGAAACATTTAACGGGCTATAAGAGAACGCTGTGATGTATACAATGTTTGTACCCCTCTGAGATAAGTACAAGTTTATCAGACTCTACTGCTCGAGAAAATGTGTTATATTAAAGGTTGAAAATAAATTGCCTTTAGTACGTCAATATGTATACATAGGAAACCCCAAGCTACACAAATTAGGGTTTATGACTTAATGGGACTGTAAGCGTAATTTTAAATGCCCTAAATGCAATTATGGCACTGTCATATTCACAAAGAAACCCTGAAAAGTTTTGTATGATCAAGTATGAATTTATAGATATTGATCATTGATCAGGATATGTTTTCAAGTGTACGGTTGTGAATCGGGCATTGCCATCCTTGCATGGAGGGTTACTTGAAACTACTCTTTGAGTCTCTTTAATTATCTATTATGGTGCAGAATTTCAAGACTTTAAAAGTCATCATTTAATGATTGATTGGAACCTAACAATGTTTATTTTTTGAGTTACTTATTATTTTTTTGCCATTTCAAGTTTTTCTATCTATATTCTGTTTAATTTCTGGTCATTGTAAAAAAAACATCTAGTATAACATTGATTTTTTAAGCCCGGCCTTCCTACCTTGCAGCGCACAGGAAAACTCAAATTTTAGTTTCAATTTTTATTTTTGTTTTGATGCCGGATTGATTGGATTGAAAATCCCCTAAAACCGAGAGAACATGCATCCTCAAAAAATCCTAAAATGTAAGTTTCAAATATTCACCTAAAAGGAAAAAAAAGGTAATGAAGAATAATTTCAGTTTTCCTTCACACTTCTGAAATTTTTCATATACTTTCATCATTTGTTTTTCCTGTTCCTTTCTCAAACCAGAAGTATTTCCAAATCAACAGCTATGGAAACTATGCATCAAAAATTTAGATTTAAAATCTCCAAATCTACCTTTGGCAACTCTGTTTTGATGAGAGTTAGTTCCAAGCAGTCCTAATAAGTCACGTGTACACAAACCAGGGGGCATTTTTCTAAGGGGAGGCTTAGCCCCCTTTCACTGCAAACCAAGATGTGCACGTTCTCTGACAAAAATCGAAATGTTTTTTCTCAAATTTCCTGGTTTAAAGATAAGCTAGAAACAAACGCTTTGTATTTTTGAAATAAATCAGTCTAGGGCTAGATAAAAGAAAAGTGAGTTTGTGAGGAAAACCAAAGGCTAAGACGTTGCGACACTTTAAAGTCAAGGCTATCTATTAATGTGAAGTTTCAGAGTTTTCTAAATTTTAGTGTATGAGAACCCGAAAATCCCCTGGAAATCATAGATTTTACCGATCCAATGAGATGGGGGGGGGGGGGTTAGCCTCCTCAACATCCCCCACACAAATTGGATTTACAGATTCAACCTGACAACAAAGAATGTAATATCACTAGAATAAGAATGTATATAATTTACTTTATTAAGATTTTTTGTATCTCTTACACAATTTATTATTTCTACTTCTACACACGTTGAGACACAGCTGTGGAAATTATGCATCAAAAATTTAGATTAAGCCGACTTTACTGTGTTTGAGCGTCCACTTTTGTGTCAGCTCTGATCTTGTTATTTGTTCAGGGTATCCAGTTGTAGAAACTACGGGTGCTCCGGTCTACATCTGCAACAGTGGAACCAACCACCTGGTTCCAGGTCTAGTTTGTAGATCTCTAAGATTCCAGCAGGGTTCAAGGCTTAGTCCAGCACTCTTCAGGAGAATAGAAACTACTCCGCCAGTTTTTGGGTTTCAGTATGTCAGATGCTTAGGTGAGTTAAGGTTTCAGTATGTCAGATGCCTAGGTGAGTTTAGGTTTCAGTATGTCAGATGCTTAGGTGAGTTTAGGTTTCAGTATGTCAGATACTTAGGTGAGTTTAGGCTTCAGTATGTCAGATGCTTAGGTGAGTTTAGGTTTCAGTATGTCAGATGCTTAGGTAAGTTTAGGTTTCAGTATGTTAGATACTTAGGTGAGTTTAGGTTTCAGTATGTCAGATGCTTAAGTGAGTTTAGGTTCCTGTATGTCAGATGCTTTTGTGAGTTTATGTTTCATTATGTCAGATACTTACTTCTTACTTCACATATTTCTTTTTAATTATAAGTATTCGTACAATTTAACCGTTCAACTATTAGTATTCTTTCGATATCACCTTTCAGTTATTAGTATTCCTTCTATACTCACATTCAGTTCTCCCATATTACCCTTTAATTACTGGGATCACTTTTATTTACCTTTACTTCCTTCATATTCTTTGAACTGCTAGGGTTTCTCTCATATTTCCTTCATTTACCTTTACTTCCTTCCATATTCTTTGAACTGCTAGGGTTTCTCTCATATTTCCTTTCATTTACCTTTACTTCCTTCCATATTACCTTTGAACTGCTAGGGTTTCTCTCATATTTCCTTTCATTTACCTTTACTTCCTTCCATATTACCTTTGAACTGATAGGGTTTCTCTCATATTTCCTTTCATTTACCTTTACTTCCTTCCATATTACCTTTGAACTGATAGGGTTTCTCTCATATTTCCTTTCATTTATTGGGATTCCTCATATTTTCACAGTTTAATAATTGGTAGATCTCTCAAAGGAATTGAGTATTTGCCACAAACTCCGATTTTCTAATTTTTTTATCTTTGCAACCTAATGTTGTAGACCTTAGATATATAAAACTAAAATTTCTGTTGGATCAAATAATCTAAGTTTAAAATATCAAAGGGTCAACCCATCAGGTTACAAAGATATAGGGATTAGAAAATTTGAGTTAGTGGCAAAAACTGAATTCCTTTACTTTATTTCTAAAACTATAGATTTCCTAGATTGTGATTCGTCCAAATGTCTCGTTCAATTGCTAGGATTTTTTTCTATTTTATTTACGAAGATTTCTCCGATTTTCCCTTTCAGTAATCAGGATCATTTCCTTGCCTGATTTTATTAACTAGGGTCCTTATCATATCAATACCATAATCACCTTAATATAAATGTACGCCCCCTTTACTTTACCTTTCAGTTACGGATCCAATCGGTCTTATTCCTTTCTCTTAGAATTATATATATATTAGAGTTATATATCTATTTAAATATATATATGTATATAAGGAAAAGTTTAATTTCACATTTTAATCAAACATTTCTTTGAGACTGAGAGAGTGGTAATTTTTTCTTATTTTTTAAATCAATTTATAGGAGAAGAGAGTTCAGTGTTCTCATGTGATCTGTCTCCCTGGGGTGTACACGGATGTAAAAGTGAGGTGGGTACACCAAACCTATTATTGAAATAAAAAACAATAACTAAATATATGGATTAAAGATTAATGACATCCCAAGTGTAAAAACCTTTCTCATTACTCAGATGTTTTAAAAGTATTTAGGTCAAAGTCTAAAATACACAGTTCATATTTCATATTCATTCATATTTTTATTCAACTACAAAGCACGAGATAATACAAAAAAAATCACGATTTACTAGGTAGTTTGGACCCGCTTAACCAGAGAAGGTTGTTTTAGTTGGTTGGCTCATTATAGGGGAATGAGAATTGTAAATAAATAAATGGGTGAACACTGCACAATGTACATTTTAAACATAATAATGATGATAAGTCAGGAAAAAGATAAAGACGAGGTGAGGGAGTATAAGGGAAAGGAAGGGTTAGAACAGAGGGTAACATATGTTATTAAAATCATGTTTATGAACTACAGGGTGAAGAAGATAGTTAAGACTAAGTTTATCCAAATTACACACAGTTTTTTTTACAGATATGATTTGCATGACTATCTAAATAGATCTTGGCGACTTTTCTTTTAGAACGATTTTGCAGATTTAGTTTCTTTAAGCTCTAATTCAATCGAATTCCATATTTTTGGAAATAAAGCGTTTTAAAGAGAACCCGTCCAAGTTTATATGATTTTGTTCTATTTGGTTCAGCTAAAGAACTAAACATATCTTGGAAGGAAGTTGGAAGGTTTTCATAAAATTATTTATGCATAAAAGATAGAACACCTAGTTTATATGTATCATCAAGATTTAGGAGTTCTAATCTGAAAAATATTGGATCTGAATGTACTTTAATAAATAGTAGGGGCCCAAGAACATTTCCCTGGGGAACACCACATAAAATTGTTTTTTCTTTAGAAAAAAATACCATTTATACATACATTTTGAGTCCTATTGACGAGGTAGTTTTGAAACCAGGTGTTAGCTACATTTTTAGAATATTCCCAATGTAAATTCTGGTTGTGGTTTATTAAGATTGTGTACACTAAGACAATGAAAAAACGGGTCAGATAAACTTAAGTAAGTAGATGATTCCACATTCTTTTGACTCAGGATATGAATTACTAAATATGTGATCTAGTAATGTTGAAGATGCTTGAGTAATATGTGTAGGGAGAGTAATTAGCGGAAGAAGTGAATATGTTAACAGGTTGATAAAAAGTTAGATTTAGCATTGTGAGAATTGTTCTTCAGCAGATTAATATTTAGGTCACCCATAATTTGAATTTCTTCAGCTTTACTCAGTAATTTGTCGGATGAAATTTTTTTCAAAATAGATTCCATAATTTCAATAAACTTAATGATATCAGAGTTAGGAGGTCTATATACATTGCCAATTCCTGTGAAGAAACTTTGACTGATTGATTCAAAAAACCCTTTCCTCAAAGACGGATATATTTTCCAAGACCTCAAAATCATGTTCATTAACTTAAAATTATATAACAAATTATGAAAATCTGAAGTATCAAACTAAAGAAATCCAATATAGTAAGCCAAATAAATACCCTGTTTTCAGCATATCTATTAAAAATCCTCTAATATACTTATTTTTAACAAAACAACTTTAAAAAGGATATGATGATAGAGGGCGTCCAAAATCCTTTTGGATCGTGTTTAGTTTTGAATTTGTATTTTTGGAACTGAATAGAATATTTAACCTTTAAATTTTATAAGTTTAATTTTTTTTCTTTGAGAATTTTGTAAGTATATTGCCGTTAAAGCTTGGAAATAACCAAATTTGATATGGGATGATCTTCATAATAAGACAAAAATATGCCAAATTGGCAGGGTCTCAAACAAAAGATATATCTGGGTTAAGCTATAGCGTAAACAACGTATCAAATCAAACTGCAATCTCAAGTAAAAAGTAAGAAAATAATTGCAAATGATGTATGACGTTTTCTCCTTGCAGGATCTGTTTACAGTGCTGTGCTATAATGGTTCTTCAGTGGGAGATATAGTCCCGGAGATAAAAACCGAACCCGTCCAGACCAATCTTCTTAACAGAGTGCAAAATATTTTCAACACTCCAGGTTTAATTGTATTAAAAAAAAAAAAATTATTCTTCAGCTTTGAATTTAACCAAATCAACCATCTTTCGTTTACATTTTTTTCGAAGTTAGTAATCACTTTTTCAAGACGATTAAAAATTCTGTATCCGATACCTATTTTAGATCTGAGGATAGTTAACCCCATTGTGAAACTTGGAACTCTTGTAGCTCCGATCTGTAATTTTGGGGCGAGTTTACAATTGGTCGAGCTCGTTTGTAAACAGGAAGGACATCATTGTGGGTTCATCAACACAAACAAAACGTACACTACTCAAAATATATCAGGTTAATGGTGCTCAAGTATTATTCTTGTAAATCATTAAGATAAATATAAACATATATATTTCCTTTTAAACTCTTTTCAGTCGTCTCTGAAATAAGTTGTGGAGCAAATGCGCAAAACTTAAAAGAATGCCATGTACAGCTGTCATCTTCTTGTGGAGATGATCGTCTTCTTTCGATCACCTGCATCAATAAGGAAAAAATATATAACACATTTCATTAAGCTAGAACAGAAAATCGACTTTTAGATTCAAGTCATAATTTTGAGTAGTCCAATGAGCATGAGACACAGCAATTGTGCAGTGTAGACAGACTCACTTCACTTGATAAGCGATTAAAAAACTTACTAGTAAAGCTTTTTTCTTTGTAACCACATCAAATGAACTTTAGTATTGATTTAATGTCGTCTTCCTATTGTGTTCTGGTTATCATTGTACAGTTAAATGGTAAAAATCACATGCTAAAATTGCATCTGGAAAAAGTATTATGAAAATTCGTCAAGTGAGAAAATAGGCAACTTTCTGAAATGAACGGAACGTACAATCCCTTTAATTTCAAAATAATCTTTTAATATTAAAACTTTCGAAAAAAAACTCTGTTTAATTGAACAGAGCTGGGATATCAAGATCAATGCTTGATCTCTATCTTTTGTTAATCTTTAATCGATATCCCGGACCCTTAAAGGGAACTGAAATTAAGAGATTAGGCATAAATCCTCAAATTAAAAGTGTCCACAGTGGATATTGAGATCAAGCGAAAGGGATTATGAGAATCCTACACAATAGTTCCCTGCTCTGATGTTATTTTCATGTTATTCCTTTTTTTGACAGGAGAGTCCTCTCTACCAAGAATGTGTTTTCCTATCTTCTAAAGGTAATGGAAGATAAATTGAATACAAAAATATCAATGTTAAAGAAGAAAGGAGGGTTAGGAAGTAGATACTTCAAGATATCCTGGAGATATAATCTTGATTTTAAAGGCTTCGTTTACATCTGTTACAGGAGACCTGGAGATATAACCAGGAGTTTTTTATTCAGTTTATCTCTGTTACAGGAGACCCTGGAGATGGAGTTTTAAGGTTACGTTTGTGTCTTGTCTTGTCTTTGAGATATATCTAAGAGTTTTAAAGGTTCGGTTTATCTCTGTTTCAGGATAACCTGGAGATATAACCAGGAGTTGAAAGGTTCAGTTTATCCCTGTTTCAGGAGAACCTGGAGATATAACCAAGAGTTTTTAGATTCAGTTTATCTCTGTTTCAGGAGAACCTGGAGATATAACCAGGAGTTTAAATATTTGGTTTATCTCTGGTTTAGGAGCAACTGGAGATATAACCAAGAGTTTAGAGGTTCAATTTATCTCTGTTTTAGGAGTAACTGGAGATATAACCAGGAGTTTAGAGGTTCAATTTATCTCTGTTTTAGGAGCAACTGGAGATATAACCAGGAGTTTAAAGGTTCGGTTTATCTCTGTTTTAGGAGCAACTGGAGATATAAACAAGAGTTTAGAGGATCAATTTATCTCTATTTTAGGAGCAACTGGAGATATAACCAGGAGTTTGAAGGTTCGGTTTAACTCAATTGGAAGTAAAGATGAGTGTAACAACAAGTTCCTCAAAGCTTTCATACATTCAGGTTTGGAATTTCAAAAGTTATCAAGGCAACTAAACACTCACTTTAAACTTCAATTTTCTTCTCTCTTTTTCTAACATTGCCTCATTGATCAAGCAAAAATATCAAATATCTACGGATATACAGATTAGAATATTAGAGTTTGAGGAGTGTAATCAGTTCTTTATCCGACTTCTTAAATACAATTCATGCACTATATGTAGAGTATAATTGTAGATGAAGCAAGTAATGAAATTAGAATCCAGGATTCAAGATCTCAGCTTATAAACATTAAAACAATCTCAACCGACAGGTATCTTTACAGAAAATTTTAATTAATCCTCCATTTAAAGACTAACACATGTCCTATTCACAAGAGTACCCTCCGAACAGCTTTGTCTGATCATAATAGTTGTTTTTCAATCTAATATTTCTAATTTCTAATTTCTTTGAATTCACATTCAGCAGAGACAACATTAAAATTGACAGAAATTATTTCTTTTCAATCTTTAAATCTTTAAAACTTTAAAACTTTAAAACTTTAAATCTTTAAATCTTTAAACCTTTAAATATTTAAATCTTTAAATCTTTAAATCATTAAATCTTTAAATCTTTAAATCTTTAAATCTTCAAACCTTTACGTCAATAACCGGTTTCAACAATCCAATATTTTGGCTTTCTAGTCTTCAGCAAATATCTGATATTAAGAAATTTCCATTTTTATCTTAAACTCGTCAAAATTCACAGTTATCATAATTTGAAATTCACAAAAATGAAAACCATTTGAGATTCAGAGATATATACTAGCTTGGGAACCCAGATTGCCTGGAATTTTTCCTACAAAAGTCTACCCCCTAAAAATCAAACTGAGATGAATTTTCTTCTCTTTTTCTGGTTTTCTTGGATGATTCTTCTTCCTTAATTGGTCAATTTAGATTTCTTCCCCCCCCCCCTCCCTATCGTTTTTTTGCGATAACTCAAAAAGTATTTGAGCCCCTTACTCTTCAGCTTTTAATTAAAAAAACCCTAGCATGAATTTGTATACCAGGGAAGTGGGATGTGAGAAGAGTGAAAACTATGACCAAAGAATCTGTCAACAACAGTGTAAGGTAAACCATTATATTTTCGTGGGATTTTCTACTTCTGGTTGTAAACTGTACAGTGTATACACTTGATTCAAGGACACGAAACGCTCTAAATGGTGTGGTAACAGTTCGCCCAATAACGTTTCACCCAATCACGTTTCACCCAATTTTAGGTAAAATAACGTTTCACCCAATACTACGTTACACCCAAATTACGTTTCACCCAAATTATGTTTCACCCAATCTACACTTATTAAAGAGTTTCACCCAATTTTTTTATTCTACTAAAACATACATTGCCGATGAGTTATGATTTCCGATCATAACTCAAAAACCCCTGGACCGATTTGCCTCAAATTTTGATTGGGAAAAACAAGAGAATTGTGGGAATGTTTTTAGATTGGTTTAAAAAAATCTAATCTGAGTGGGTCGACTCATATATACAAATATATTAATGCAAATTGTTGTAAATCCGCAACTTTTTTGTTCGAAATATGCAAAACCACATTTTATCTGACCATGGCGGCACAGTTACATGTAGCTAAGTACATCTCCTCAAAAAGTGGGAAGCCCATTCTTATTGATCAAAATAGCCATGAATATCGACTCAAATCTGAAACGGGAGAGTCTATATACTGGGAGAGTCAAAATAAAATTTGCAAGATTTTTTTTTTGGGGGGGGGGGGGGAAACTCTTAAGTTAGTGTAGTTTGGGTGAAACGTGTGTTGGGTGAAATATATTTTGGGTGAAACGTGAATTGGGTGAAACGTTATTTTGGGTGAAACATTATTTTGGGTGAAACGTTATTGGGTGAAACGTTTTGGGTGAAACGTGATTGGGTAAAAAGTTATTGGGCGAACTGTTACCACACCCTCTAAATGTCTAGTATTTCATAAATTTCAAAAATAGATTAATTGTTCTTAAGTTTTTTTGGGGGAGGATCTCAATAGCACAATTTATCCCTCTATGAAGGCAATATTTGTAATTACAAAGCTAATCACATCTGTTTAATGAATAAGACAAAAGTATGAAAACAGTACAACAAAATGGCGGTTTTTTACTTTTTTCGTCTTAATTACACAAGTCTATGCTCTTTGGCTACAGGCATAGAATGTGAATACTTCAATTTTCAGGACAGAAATAAAATGAATAAATTAAAATTTAATATATATCATCTTAACCTTTAGTAAAATCTTTCATCTAAAGCCAAAAACTAAAATCAAGATAAAATTTCAAATTCAAATATAAGGATCTTAACTGTAAGCACTGTACGTTCTGTGTAAACTGCATATTTGTATAACTGAAAGTACAGTGTGCACTGTGTGTACTGTATAACTGTATAACTGTAATCACTGTGCGTACTGTGTGAACTGTTTAACTGTATAACTGTAAACACTGTGTGTACTGTGTGAACTGCTTAACTGTATAACTGTAAGCACTGTGTGTACTGTGTGAATTGTATAACTGTATAAATGTAAACACTGTGTTTACTGTGTGAACTGTATAACTGTAAGGCTTAAGCACTGTGTGTACTTAGTGAACTGTTTAACTGTATAACTTTAAGCACTGTGTGTACTGTGTGAACTGTTTAACTGTATAACTGTAAACACTGTGTGTACTTTGTGAACTGCTTAACTGTATAACTGTAAGCACTGTGTGTACTGTGTGAACTGCTTAACTGTATAACTGTAAGCACCGTGTGTACTTTGTGAACTGTTTAAACTGTTTAACTGTATAACTGTAAACACTGTGTGTACTTTGTGAACTGTATAACTGCATAACTGTAACCACTGTGCGTACTTTGTGAACTGTTTACTGTGTGAACTGTTTAACTCTATAACTTTAAGCACTGTGTGTACTGTGTGAACTGTTTAACTGTATAACCATAAACACTGTGTTTACTGTGTGAACTGTATAACAGTATAACTGTAAGCACTGTATGAACTGTATGAACTGTGTTAATTGTAGGAACTGTTGGAACTTTAGGAACGGTAGGATCTGTATGATCTGTATGAACTCTATTAACTCTTAACTCTATTCATATAAACTTGTTGAACTATGAACTCTAAGAACTGTATGGTCTCTATGAATTCCATGAACACTATGAACTATATTATAATTTTAAGAATTATAATATCTAGTTTCGACAAATTCCAGATGTATGTATGTATCTACCTACTCAGCAATATTCCAGTTTCAAAGAAATTTAGTTTTTGCCTAAAGCTTTGAATTTCAAATCCTTATAACTTTGCAAACGCTGTTAGATCAAATAATATAATATTTTTTTATTTATGACAAAGGCTGTCCTTTCCATTCTAACATTTCTTTCCAGTTTCTGTAACCAATAACCATTCTCTTGTGTGTAGTTCATAACTATGTGTTTTTAGTTTCTAGTGCTTCTCGTATTATTATTATTATTATTATTATTATTATTATCATCATGTCCTTCAATCGAATTTGTTGTAAAGAAACTGAACCCTCGTCACAAACTCAACTTTGCTAATACTTACATTTTTGAAATCTGAGATGGAATTTAAAGAATTTGAGCCGCGGTTTAAATCCGCCAAAATCCGCCAAAACCAGGTTTAAATTTAGCGCCGGCTTAAATCTTGAAACATTTGATACAATTTTAAGTAGAACCAACCATATTTAACCCGCGGCTTAAATTTAAACCGCCGCTCAAATTCTTTAAATCCGGCCACTGGTTTCATAGACCATTGATTTTTGAACCCACGAAATCTGCCAGATCAAATATAAGTTAAAATTTAAAATGTCGATGGTTTACACCATGAAGTTGCAAAGAGTTTGAGACAAAAGTTTGCAATTTCCTTTTTTATGTCTTTTTACGATTATTGATTGTTCGGTTTTACCCTTCCCTATATTTTAAGATTTTATTTCCTATTTTTGCAAGATTTTAGGGCATAGTTTCAAGACTCTGAATTCCTTGTAAAAATAGGATCGAAAATCGATATTCTTAATGTTCATCTTTCCATCTATTCTGGGCAGCTTATTTTTTTTCTAAATTTTAAATATTTCATCAAACAAATGTTTTTAGTTTCTGCAACTACAAAGGGAATTATTTGGGCTTCGTTGATCTTTCACGAAAACTTTGGAGTTAAAGAAAATGTTTGAATTAGTTTACTCTTGTAGAGTTTCCGAGCATTCCTTTTTCATAATTTTAGTCATGGATTTTTTTACTTTCGTCTTTTTTATTTCATTTCATCATCATTAAAACCTTGCTTTTGTGACTGGGAAATTTTTCATATAACAAAATTATATATACAAAATTAGGGCTTTTTTAGGTCATTTGGTTAAAAAATTCGATTCATTTGGTTTAACACTTTTGGTTCAGTTAGTTGAAAACTTTAGGTTCATTTGATTCAACATTTTTGATTCGTTTGGTTCAACACTTTTGGTTCATTTAGTTCAACATTTATGACTCATTTGGTTCATTTGGTTTAAAACTTTTAGAACAGTTAGTTCAACAGTTTTAATTCATTTAGTTCAACACTTCTGATTCATTTAGTTCAACACTTTGAGTTCATTTAGTTCAACTCTTTTGGTTCATAAAGATCAACACTTTTGACTCATTTGGTTCATTTGGTTTAAAAACTTTTGGTTTATTTTTTTCAACACTTTTGGTTCATTTGGTTTAAAACTTTTAGAACAGCTTTAATTCATTTAGTTTAACATTTTTGATTTATTTGGTTCAACATTTTTAATTCATTTGATTAAAATTTTGGTTCATAACCTTGAGTTCATTTGGTTTCACACTTTTGATCGTTTGGTTCAAAACGTTTGGTTCATTTGGTAAAACACTTTAGATTCATTTTATTCAACACTTTTGGTTCATATATAGTTCAACACTTTAGATTCATTTTATTCAACACTTTTGGTTCATATATATAGTTCAACACTTTAGATTTATTTTATTCAACACTTTTGGTTCATATATATAGTTTAACACTTTAGATTTATTTTATTCAACACTTTTGGTTCATTTATTGTTCCACACTTTTGACTTATTCGGTTAACAACTTTTGGGTCATTTGGTTTAAAAAGTTTTACATTATTTTGAATATTAAGGCTCGGATCTCTGAGTGTCTGTGTGATTGTGCTCCCTACTCCTTGATCCCTCTTCATCTACTAGGATCCCAGGTTCACAACACTGGATCAGGATACATCCGTCCTTGCTCCAATATAACCTGCTATTCTAACCTTCACAAATCAGGGATCAACATTCTAGATTCTAAAATTATAATTTCTAAATTAAAGATATATATATATATATATATGTTGCTGTGATTTCATAAAACATAAAATCTAGGAGAAAGCTATAGTGTTCATCAATTCCAACTACCGATTCTAAATAACGATTCTCCTAATTAAAGATATCATGCATTACCAATGCAGTCAGTCATATTTGTCGACGCGTTTTTCTTAGATATTTAATCTAGTAAATAGCTAACCACGACTGTTTGCTTATTGGAACTTTCTTTAAAAACATGTTTTTCCTTTGTATTAAATATAATTTAAAATGTTGAAACTGTATAGTTTGGTTAGCTCCGTACAATCTACCATTAGCACTAAGGTAGGTTTTATCAATGATTGTAGATCTGAGGTGAAGGAGTTATGTTTTACCAATGAGAGTAGATTTGAGGTGAAGGAGTTATGTTTTACCAATGAGAGTAGATCTGAGGTAAGGAGTTATGTTTTACCAATGAGAGTAGATCTGTGGTGAAGGGAGTTAGTTTTATCAATGATTGTAGATCTGAGGTGAAGGAGTTAGTTTTTACCAATGAAAGTGGATCTGAAGTGAAGAGGGTGGGTTTTACCAATGAGAGTAGATCTGAGGTGAAGGGAGTTATGTTTTACCAATGAGAGTAGATCTGAGGTAAAGGGGGTGGGTTTTACCGATGAGAGTAGATCTGAGGTGAAGGGAGTTATGTTTTACCAATGAGAGTAGATCTGAGGTAAAGGGGGTGGGTTTTACCAATGAGAGTAGATCTAAGGTGAAGGAGTTATGTTTTACCAATGAGAGCAGATCTGAGGTGAAGAGGTAGGTTTTACCAATGAGAGTAGATCTGAGGTAAAGGAGTTATGTTTTACCAATGAGAGTAGATCTGAGGTGCTATTGCTTAGCCGGCTATATATATATATATATTCATATACATATGTAATGTAAAAGATTAAAGTTAATTTTTAAAATCCTTTGCATTACTGAACATTTTTTCCGGGATTTCCATGAAAAATAAATGTTTGAAGTTTCCCGCCTCAGAATGCGGAAAATATTTTGATTCAACATAAAAATACTTTTTTGTTTTTGTCACAGAATACTATAAACCTAGTTTAGTTATATATTAGAAACTATTTTTGCATTTTCATAATAAAACAATTTTGATGAGTTACTGAATTAAATTGAGCTTCTCAGATATTTATGGTGTTTTTATAATCAGGATTTCTGGAGCAGCTGGTATAGATGGTGAGAGTTCCTGCTCCGGGGTTCAAGATTATTGTTCATGTCCTCCTCCCTGCTCCCATACACAGTTCTCCTCTCAGATAGTAAGCAGAAGAGGGGGGGGGTCCCATACACAGTTCTTTTCTCAGATATCAAGCAGACGAGGGAAGGGGGGGGGTGTTCCATTTTGTAATTGTAAGCCATTAACTTTCTTTAAAAATAGTTATAAGCAAAGAAATTGAGTTTTTGCCACAGACTCCAAAAGCAAAGTATTTTTGCAATCTTATGGCGTAAATTTTTGATATTTCAAACTTAGATTCTTTGATCCAACAGAATTCATAGTTTGAAATATCAAAGGTTTACATTGGGTTGTCAAGATATAGGGATTAAAAAATCAGAGTTTGTAGCAAAGACTCAATTCCTTTAAAAAATTATTCACAAACTGATAAATACATATTACTAATTGATATTAATTTTTGTCAAGATCGAAATAAATTAATGAAAAAAAATTTAATCTATAGAAAAGTTTTTCTTCTTTTGTTGCAAGAACATGATTTTAACATTATCAGTTCTCTTCCCAGCCTTGATCAATCTATTAGATTTGGGAGAAACCGTGTGCTGAGACTAGCCTGGAGATGGTTCTAGATCCTACCAGCACCGTCTCTAGAAGGGTGGCTAGACGCTCAACATGGATAGATGATCTTGTCAGGTCAGATATAATTATCCTTAATAAAATTTTAAAATGTTACAGAATGAACAATAAAGTAATAATGAATAGGAACGTGTTATTTCTGTAAATCGATATTGATTTATTCCACGAACTGTTTCTTTTTCGTAGTTCGTGAAAAACAGTTTTTATAAAATTATCTTAACAGAAGCATAGGATGGACATAAAAGTAATACCAAACAGTTCAAAGGAATTGAGTTTTTGCCACAAACTCAGATTTTCCAATCCCTATATCTTTTCAACCCAATGATATTTCAAACGATGAATTCTGTAAGATCAAATAATCTAAGTTTGAAATCTCCAAATCTCCAAATCTCTGCATCCGGATGCAGAGATATAGGAATTAGAACATTTAAGTTTGAGGCAAGTTATTTTTGAGAGCCATCAATTATCGCGGCCGGGGACTGGTATATGGGGATTATCTGTATGAAAGAAAAGATGGAGTTTTAATTAAATATTTGTCCTTAACCAAGTTTTTGGTTAAGATCTTTAGATTTAAGTAGGGTAGTGGAGGGGGGGGGGATAATTTTAATTTTAATATTTGTGTAAAGGTGTGGAGCTGTGTTCTCTCTTCTCACGGGATTAAGTTTAATTTCTCTTTTGGAGATTTTATATTTTCTCACCTGGAGACTGTACGAGGAGTATACCAGTGATACCAAGGTATACCTAGATATAAATATATTTTCTTATCTGAAGACTGTACGAGGAGTATACCAGTGATACCAAGGTATACCTAGATATAAATATATTTTCTTATCTGAAGATTGTACGAGGAGTATACCAGGGATACCAAGGTATACCTAGATATAAATATATTTTCTTATCTGAAGACTGGGATATCTGTTTTGTCAGATTGGTTGCGTATTTGCTGAATACGATCTGTTTAAACCTACTATTTCTATACAAAATTGTATATATATGAATTTTCGTATAAATTTTTCGTATAAATCAATTTTTCCTGACAGGAACGTCAGATATAACTTGCATGGGCCGCGATCAAGAGCTAAAGTGATTAGCTTTCAGCCTATAAACCCTTTAATTTTTCCTTTACAGTCCCTTTAAAATGCATTGATTTTCTTTAAACAATAAAGAGTCTTCGGAACCATATCAAATTTTCAAATCCCTATATCGTTGCAACCTGATGGTTTAAACCTTTGATGTGTCACACTTCGATTATTTATCTAGAACGGAATTCCCAGTTTGAAATATCTAAGGTCTACGACATTAAGTTGTATTGATACAAGGATTAGAAAAAATCTGAGTTTGTGGCAAAAACTCAACTTCTTTGTGAAAAGAGATAAAAGGGGAAAAGAGACAGATTAAAAAGACTTAAAGAAGTATTTATAATTCAGCAAAAAACTGCTGAAACCTGAAACCTGAAACCTGAAAAATGATGATTTAATTGAATTGTTCCTTTTTCAAACTCAAAGCAAAGGAGTTGAACGCTTGCCTCATACTCTGACTTTTCAATCCTTTCTCTATGCAACTTGATGATATTCAGTGTAGACTTTTCATAATTCAAACTTTCACTGTTAGATCTAACAAAATTCTCAGTTTGAAATATCAAAGGTCTACGAAATCAAGTTGAAAAAATACAAGAAAACTTTAGAGCTCGGAGCAAATGTTTAGATCCTTTGAAATTAGCTATAGATAAGATGTTTAATGTTCAGTCGGCGATATATTTTATCGAACACTCTAGAAGAATTGTCTAACAATGATTTCTCCTCTATAAATGTAATTTGTTACACAAAACTATTATAAAACCTTTATAATGCGGAAAATGAGATTCAAATTCTTTTATTCGAAAATTGTTTTTATGCCAACTTCTCCGCAAGATTTAGACGTATAAATAAATAAGCTTAAAATAGTAAAGCTCTGTTGGTAAAAACTAGCTGAGTTTTCAGTTCTATTCTCTAGACCAAGGAAAATTGAAATTTTGCACTGCAAAGAGAAGATTTTTAAATATTTTAGAAAACATTTAAGGGTTTTATGATTAACTCCGGAAATACAATCCTTTGACAGTTCAAACCCCGGAAAGAAAACTCCGGAAAGACAAACCCCTGACAGTACAACCCCCGGAAAGACAAACCTCTGAAAGTACAAACCCCAGAAAGTAAGTAAGGTAAGACCAAACCCATGGCATTACAAACCCCGGAAAGACCAACCACTGACAGTACAAACCCCGGAAAGAAAACTCCGGAAATACAATTCTCTGACAGTACAAACCCCGGAAAGAAAACTCCGGAAATACAATCCTCTGACAGTACAAACCCCGGAAAGAAAACTACGGAAAAACAATTCTCTGACAGTACAAACCCCGGAAAGAAAACTACGGAAAGACAATTCTCTGACAGTACAAACCCCGGAAAGAAAACTCCGAAAAGATAAACCCCTGACAGTACAAACCCAATAAAGAAAAACATGTCCAAGGATAGACAAATAAGATGAAATCATGTACACTACACAACAAGACAAAGAAGATGGAAACAACAAATAAGATGAAAAACATGTTAAAGGATAGACAAATAAGATGAAATCATGTACACAACTAGACAAATAAGATAAAAAACATGCAAACATAAAAAAATGGCAATATATTAAAGATCTGAAAACTTGTTATTTTTTTGTAAATCATCACATTTATTAAAAACTTTTCATGTGAATAAAAAAAAAGATTTATCATATTTTAAAAATTTTTCAGAAATTTATCGTTGTAAGGTCGTATTACATACAAATCTATCACAATATCATATTTCACTCACAAAAAAATAATAGTTTTAATATTTTTTTTGCTTTATCTAAACTATATAGAAATCCAATAAAGATTTAACAATTTCTTTGAAAAGTCTTTGATTTAATCACCATTGAGGACAGTTTTCTTAGAACTTATTCTTGCTTTTAAAGAGAGAGTTGCCTATTCTTTTACATTTATATTTGCATATACTGAGCTGAAAACTCTAGAATGGTGGATATTGAGATTAATGCTTGATCCTTTCTTTTTCTTAATCTCGAGACTAACCTAATCTTGTACTTGTATCCTGAAAAGTGTATAAAATGTAACCAATCAGAGCCAGGAAATTTGAAATTTTGCGCGCCATTTAAGATTAACATACAGAAACGGGAGGGACTCTCTAATGGAAAAAACCGGTTTTTGATTTTTCTCTCCTTTATCCAAGAAAGAACGGTTTAAGAAGAAAAACAAAAGTGTGTCCATTGGATACTTAGATTAAGTAGTCGGGATTAAGGATATCTCATTCTAAAGTTTTCAGCTCTGAAGAGATTACAAAACAATATTAGTGAATCTGTTCCAAGATTTTTTGAAAGATTTCCCGGATTTAAGATTTCCGTCGTCTTCCTACACACAAAATATTGAGACAAAACTGAATATAAATATAAAACAATTTTTTTCTAAAAATATATTCAATTTAATGTAATGACTGTAGTAAAATGAAACTCTTTACAAAATAAAGGAATTAAGTCTTTGCCATAAATTCTTATTTTCTAATCCCTTTATCTTTGCAACTCGATGTCGTAGACCTTTTATATTTTAAACTTTCAAACAATAAATTGTTATCTCAAATAATCAAAGTTTGACATATCAAAGGTTTACACCATCAGGTTGCAAAGAATAAAGATATAGGAATTAAAAATTTGTGTTTGTGGCAAAGACTCAATTCCTTTAAGATTTTTTTTTGGAAATATTCATATTTGGAACCTAAAACAATATCCAAATATTCATGCACATTCCTTTTAATGCAGAATGTGAGAGGTGGAACTATGAAGAACGATAGATCTGAGTATAGGAGACAGGATGACAAGTTGAAGGGTTACTCCGGAGAAGAGTTCCAAACCTCGTCATCTATTGCATCCGCCTGGTTGGAGTGATAAACAATTATTCATAATTTTAACTTAAAGGGACTCTTGGCGAAATTTAAATTGTCTCTCCATTTAAAGAGTAGCGTGTCCGCTGCAAAAAGACCCTTTTTTAAATGTTAAGTCAGTTAAAATAACAATAACAGTCCATTTCAAGGAAAATATTTAAATATCTAGAAAATATCTACGTGTACACTGTACGATGAACATCTGAAACCATTTTGAAACTTCAAAAATATGTTTGCATTAAATTCCCTTTGACTCTCTGAATCATTTAATAAGCCTTAAAAATACAATATACGACTGTTACATATATTTATTCAATAAAATAATCCAACTAAAATTGTAAATGTTAAACAAAAAATAAATATTCTAATTTTTAGGTAATATATTTTTTTTGTTTCGAGCCTTCTGAGTTAAAATGGGTTAACTCTAAACTTGTGTTTTTTCCAATCATTGAATAAGCCACAAGAAGATTATATTCAGGACAGAAGACTTAATTTAACCCCGTAATCGTTAAATAAAAAGAGTTTCAGGTCGTCTTTACAATCTCATTCTTTGTGGGTAACCCTGTACATTAGGAAGATTTATCTTGTTTATCAACACAGTGTACTGCAGTTTCTCAGTACCTGCACTGTACTGTTTATTGTTTAAATTTACTCCAAGAGAAGAACTACCCATTTTTCTCCTTGGATATAAATATACTTTTAGAATGGGTGAATTAGTTTATATATTCGCAAAGCTTTATTTTGGCGAGCCGTAACAAAATTAATTGAGTTTTTGCCACAGAAAAATCGCAAAATTGTAATAAGAAAATTCGCAGGAGAGAGGGCTCAGTTAGCTTCTAAATAAGAGGAGGGAGGGCCTAAACTCATATTCTAAATGAGAGGAGGGAGGGCTCAGCTAGCTTCTAAATGAGAGGAGGGAGGGCTCAGCTAGCTTCTAAATGAGAGGAGGGAGGGCTCAGCTAGATTCTAGATGAGAGGAGGGAGGGCTCAGCTAGCTTCTAGATGAGAGGAGGGAGGGCTCAGCTAGCTTCTAAATGAGAGGAGGGAGGGCTCAGCTAGCTTCTAAATGAGAGGAGGGAGGGCTCAGCTAGCTTCTAAATGAGGCTTCTGAAAATTTCTTTGGTAAAAGAACTGAGTTTTAGCCACAAACTCTGGTTTTCTAATCCCTATATCTTTGTCGTAGACCTTTGATATTTCAAACTATTTATTCTGTTAGATCAAATAACCTAAGCTTGAAATATCAAAGGTTTACACCATCAGGTTGCAAAGATAAAGTAATTAGAAAACTTGAGTTTGTGACATGAACTCAGATCCTTTCAAGATTTACCGAAGAGCAAGTTTATAATTCACTTTATATTTAATAAGCACTATTCAATAGTCTAGATAAAAATTTAAGAGTCTATATATTCTTGTTTTAAAGATTTGGATGGATTTTTGTTCAACATTTTTGTACAGAGGTTTTTACCTATTTTTTAACTTTATCAATTTATTCATTTTTAATTTTTTTATGAAACAAATTATTTGATACATGTATTTAATGGAGAATGCAGATAATCATTTTTCCAATCTTCTTGTTTCCTGGCTGTCCTGTTTTGCTCATTCAATTAGCTGCATACCCCCGCCCCCCCAGGATGGTTAATATGCAGTTTCGAGATGCTGATCAGGCAATTTGTAGTATTTCAATATCAGCTCTTGAGTTTCTATATTTATTCCAGTTGTTTTTGATATCGGCCATCTATGCAGGTTTATTGCTGACATTCTTGTAATGAGAACTTACCTTTGTCAGCTGCATTACATGTATCAGTGTCTTGCAGTAATTTAGAAAGAAATTAAAAGACCTCCTAGTCTTAACTGCATTCGACTAGGTTCAAGGTGATTTAGATGTACCCCCTAGGAAAGGAACACACAATGAAACCAATGATGATCTCTCTCAGAAAGTTTTAATTAAGATTCCACAGCAAAGCAGTTTCTGAGTTCCACTATATCTGCTCGTGAAGTAGGATAAGGTTGGAATTTAGGAGGTAGGCGGATGAGGATGGGGGTGTAAGGGTAACAGGTATGAGAAATACCATAGCCCTTACTTTTAACGTGTATTCCCACGTGGACAGATTTTTTAAAGAAAAAATAACCCGCTAAGCATGCTGTCCCATCGCTTTAAAACACGGGGAGTGCGTCTTTTGCCTATCATTGTCAGAGGTCTGCCACGAGTAATCCAGTTTCCATTGTGAGGAGGGTGAAAAACCAGTTTATGGTATTTGATTTAAAGTAAGTTGCCGGCTAGCTGGAGAGAAATTGGTAAATTTTTGTATTTGACAACTTATAGATTGGGAATGCGGGAAACCTTTCCATTTCAATTATTCATTTAAATTTTTCAAACCATCGAAAACTCCAGTTCATTTCAAGTGCCAGGGTCACCTTCAAGCTGCTAGAGCAAGAGCAAGCAGTGTTTATTGTTTAAACTTACTCAANTTTTCTGTCAATGTAAGGACATATATATATCTCTGAACTTCATCCCATGTTAAAGGTTACAAATCTGTTAATTTGTTTTGTTTTACGAACGTTGGGTAGTATTCGTATAAAATACAGTCTCTAGCCAGCTCATGTGTTAATGGTAGACATTTTCTTAATAAACATTTTTTTTCGTCTATGCATAAAAGTAGTAAATAAAGTAGAATTTAAAATCTAGCAAACATCAAGTTCTAACTCTCCATTAATAAACCCTAATTGGATTAAAATAATAAGAATTACACTACTTTGTAAATTCATGCACATTAATATTTTATAGATTAACAACTTTTTTATGAATAAACAAAACAGAGAAACCAGTTTGCTTTAGAGAAAAGTTGCCTTAAAGTTGATAATGGATCCCAGTAGAGTTGGATAGTTAGATAGCTGAATAGTTGGATAGTTAGATACTTTGATAGTGGGATAGTTGGATAGTTGGACAGTTGGATAGTTGGATAGTTGGATAGTTGGATAGTTGGATAGTTGGATAGTTGGATAGTTGGATAGTTGGATAGTTGTCTGGACCTAGAAGTTATAATTTTATCAAATTCTAGGTTTATCCTGATCCTTCTTACTCCGTAGTTGTCTAGACCTAGAGTTACATTCTTGGTTTATCCTAATCCTTATTACCCTGTAGTTGTTTAGACCTATAAGATACATTCTTGGTTTATCCTGATCCTTCTTACTCCGTAGTTGTCTAGACCTAGAAGATACATTCATGGTTTATCCTGATCCTTCTTACTCTGTGGTTGTCTAGACCTAGAAGACAAATTCTTGGCTTATCCTGATCCTTCTTACTCCGTAGTTGTCTAGACCTAGAGTTACATTCTTGGTTTATCCTGATGATCTTAACAGTAAAACCTCCTGTTGCTCTGGGGCCGCTCTCCGTCCTCTCTACCCCTATCTCTTCTTCTCTCTTATATTCCCTCTCTTCTCTCTATTCCGACGAAGGTCTCTCAGTCAGTTTAATCAAGGTTCGGTAGACTAACAGTAATCTGCCAACAAACTTTACAGCTAGGTTGGTAAGAAAGGAATTGAGTCTTTGCAACAAACTCTGATTTTCCAACCCCTATATCTTTGTAACCCAACATCGTAAACCTTAAATATTTTAAACTATGAGTTCTGTAAGATCAAATCATGTAAGTTTAAAATATCAAAGGTTTACACTATCAGGTTGATATGATAAAGGGATCTTTGTAATATGGAGGGGAGGGGGCTACTATTATTTATATAGCCCATTTCCTGGGGTGAAACGATATCTTTGTTTTAATCCAGCTTATCTCATATTTCATCTATCTTTAAGAGTCAAAATTATAAAAAATACCCCTATCTCTTCTTCTCTCTTATATTCCCTCTCCTCTCTCTATTCCGACGAAGGTCTCTGAGTCAGTTTAATCAAGGTTCGGTAGACTAACAATAATCCGCGGATTTTGGTTATCAGTCAACAAACTTTATAGCTAGGTTGGTAGGAAAGGAATTGAGTCTTTGCAACAAACTCTGATTTTCCAAACCCTATATCTTTGTAAACTAACATCGTAAACCGTAAATATTTCAAACTATGAGTTCTGTAAGATAATGTAAGTTTAAAATATCAAAGGTTTACACCATCAGATTGATATGATAAGGGATTAAAAAATATTTGAGTTTGTGACCAAGACTCAATTCCATTTGAACTTTTTTCTGCGTAAAACGGTAAATAATTACAGTTCAGTTACCCTCTTGGATGACTATTTCAAAAAATACTTACCGTAATAAACTTTTCATACTTTGTTCCGATTCCAAGATAATGTTTTACTTTCTTCTGGTTGTTAAGTCCCGACCATGACATTTTGTGTGACTAAAAAGAGTAAAAGAGTTGTTTACATCCTACGGCGACGTTTTATTATGACAGCTTAATAAATATGTAGATTTATTGTAAACAATAGCAATGATTGTAAACAAGGATAAGTATAGATAAGATTGAGCAGGACATGAACATGGATAGGTGTAGATGAACAGGACTGGAGGACCAGGCCTGAACAAGGATAGGTATAAATGAACAGGACAGGAGAACCAGGCCTGAACATTTACATTTATTTGTTTCTAGTTCTAGAGCTAGTTGTCCTAATACATGAGAGTAAAATGTAAACCAACCCTATTCACTTATTCACTATCCTTAGTTCTAAACCTTCTTGCATTGTACAATAATATAGCTTTCTACATGTATCTTATACCTACATGTAGATATCGTATAAAACTTAACTATTTCACATTTTGTCAATTAAAGACCTCAATCTCTCAAAATATATTATTTTCTAGGGATGGGAGGCGTTAGAAGCGAGTCGTGACATAATTTCTATTGATTTCTCCGTGTTTATTTTTAGAGTGACATGTCCGATTCACAACGGTACCCTCAAAACCTTAATTTGGGTAACAATGATCGAGAGAGATATCATCGTTTTTCTGTCTTGAAATGTGTAAATTCTAATAATTTCCGTCATTGTGAATGCTGCAAAAATCCGTAAATCACTTCTACAGAGGAATCACAATTGAAAATAATCCATTAAAAATGAAAAAAACAAGGTTATATAATTCAGTCTTGATTGCAGACAAATGTTAGAAGGGTTCCGTTGTGAATCCTTGTAATATGGAGGGGGGCGGGGGTACTATTATGTATATAGCCCATTTCCTGGGGTGAAACGATATCTTTGTTTTAATCCAGCTTATCTCATATTTCATCTCTCTTTAAGAGTCAAAATTATAAAAAATATTGTTTAAGCAAAACGTGTTTATTAAGTTCTAAATTGTATAGTTTAACATAATAATATATGTTAAGATGTAAAATAACATTCAATGTTAATCATAGCACGAAATATTATTACGTCATCATTAAACCTATTTTAGATTACATTACATTTATACCAATACTTTATTACAAGACAGATCAGTTTTAATACAGTTCTTAGCTTCTTCGCTCCTGTGTATATATATATATGCATGTCCCTTATAGCTTGATCATAGCTGGCCAAACGGTCCAACCAAATTGGCTGATTTTTTGGCACCCACGGGTGACGTAGCTTAAACATTTTCTTAATTCCACGGGCAACGGCAATCGTGATTTAATACCAAGCGCGGGTAAACGGCGGGAGGAACTATGAATAAACCGGGGCAATGCCGGGCACTCATAATTAAATATGTTTTGATATAATCTCTATTTTTTCGAGAAAAAACACACGATTACTCATAAAGGATGAGACTTCAGAGACGACTGTACGGAATGTGTTTAATCCTTTTTCTTATATTCCTGGTTCGTGCAGCCCAAAACCAGCTGCTTTATTTTCTAATTTTCTAAATCATTTCGTAAACTATTAGAATGCTAAAATGAAAGCAGAAAACCAATATCCAACTGCAAATCGTCATCTTCTAGGAGTTTTGAGTCTCATCCTTTGAGGGTAACCTTGTAGCTCTATTGTGATTTTTTTCGATGATTCTGCCTCCATTTATGTAAAAGAAATCTCAGGGATTATATAACAGTGTTTTTGCATATTTTTGTATGTTTTATGTTTAATTAGAGTTTTTGTCACTTTATGCTTGTTTTACACAAATTGAACAAAATTCTGTTGACGACGGGTTTTTATGAAAATCATTCTGCAATTGCAAGGAAAAATAACTGAAATACTTAGGTTCTTCAGAGTTCAGAGTTCAGGGTTCAGGGTTTATGGTTCAGGGTTCAGGGTTCAGGGTTCAGGGTTCAGGGTTCAGGTTTCAGGGTTCAGGGTTCAGGATTTAGGGTTCAGGGTTCAGGGTTCAGGGTTCAGGGTTCAGGGTTCAGGGTTCAGGGTTCAGGGTTCAAGATTCAGGCTCTAGGCTCCAGGGTTCAGGGATCCGAGTTTGCATGGTTCATGTTAAGAAGGTTAGGAATTCAGAAATTCACTTCTAAAATCTTACAATATAAACAAACAATTTTTAAATTAAACTGCCCTGGGTCCTGACATGAAAAAGTAAAATGAAGATTTCTTTTTAAAAATTTAATTGAAAGAAAATATATTTTTTCATTTCATATTTAGAAACCCACTCGCTGGCTTTGAGTTAATCATGAATTTATCTAAATTTCATAAATTCCTAGAATTCTCTGGAAAACATTACGGTTTCTCGGAATCAAGTTTAGATTTTAAAGAAAACTTTGAATTTGATTTTCAGCCTAAAACTCAAACCAGGGTATCGTCATGAAACCCAGTATCGGAAGCCGGGTTTCACGAACAGAGTTAGGCAATTTTGTAGATATCAAAATATTTTCTTAGGAGATATTATTTTACATGGAATTAGTTTTATGTTCTCTCTGTATTTTCTACTTCTTGATGTAAATCTACAAAAATGTATTGACCCCAAACAGGAAACTCGAGAGTTTCGTTCAACGTTACTCTTTTAAATTTGGGGCTCTGTCGGTTGATACCGTACTGTACTTTGTACAGTGTACACTTTGTACACTGTATACTGTACAGTGTTAAGGTGTAGAGTAAGGTACATTACTTTACAAGGTACTAATGCAAGGAAAGTTATTTCAAGGTGTACGGATGTCACAGCCTGACATGGAATCAATTTTCACAAAAATAATCTATGAAATATTCCTGTCATAGGAAACTTTTATGTGAATTTTCAAAATTATCAAAATTAAATGCTTTTATCCTCCTCGGATACTAGACGAACACTGATGCATCTATTCTTGTTTACAAAATTCCGCCCAAAGAGAACTGGTTTCAATATGTACGCAGAGTAGTGTACCGCAATTAACTTTCCTTTCATTAGAACTTTGATTCCACCTATTAAAATATTTTTTATATCGAAGATGTACACAGAGAACTAATACGGCAATTCTGCAAGGGTGTTCCATTGTTCTCTGAAAAAATATTTTTGGTAATAAAGTCCTTAATTTTGGCACTCAAGAGTCCTGTGGAAAAAAGTCCTTGAAATAAAAAATCTCTGAAAATACAGTCCTACCATTTTAACATTTATTTTCTAAGACTTTTTCCTGGTTCCAGTATGATTTTATTCACTTTTTATGAAAATGCATTCGACTTGACCCGTTTTCCCAAGACTTTTTTTCTTCGGATACATTTTCTGTAGGACTTCAATTCCTGTGATCTTGTTTCGTAAGCCTTTACTTGCAGCCACGGCCACACTAAACCACAATTGATTTTGGTTAAAAATCTAACACTTTATCTCGTCCTAATCATATTTGTTATAGAAATATATTTTAGAATTTTAATAGAATTTTCTTGGATGTAAGCTGAAAACTGGAGTAGACAGTTGATACTTTGTTTTCATTTATCACAACTGAATTTGATTTGTCTCAATAAACATTTATTTATATTCTGTCTAAAACTTTTTTTATATATTATCTCAACAATTTAATATATTATCTCAACAATTTAATATATTATCTCAACAATTTAATATATTATCTCAACAATTTAATATATTATCTCAACAATTTAATATATTATCTCAACAATTTAATATATTATCTCAACAATTTAATATATTATCTCAACAATTTAATATATTATCTCAACAATTTAATATATTATCTCAACAATTTAATATATTATCTCAACAATTTAATATATTATCTCAACAATTTAATATATTATCTCAACAATTTAATATATTATCTCAACAATTTAATATATTATCTCAACAATTTAATATATTATCTCAACATTTTCATATATTATCTCAACATTTTCATATATTATCTCAACATTTTCATATATCATCTCAACAATTTGATATATTATCTCAACATTTTCATATATTATATCAACATTTTCATATATTATCTCAACAATTTCATCTATTATCTCAACATTTTCATTTATTATCTCAACAATTTCATCTATTATCACAATTATTTCATTTATTGTCCCAACAATTCCATTTATTATCACAACAATTTCATTTATTGTCTCAAATTTTGTTTGTTGGCCCAGCAATTATACTTTCATGTCCCAACAATTCCATTTATTGTCTCTTTAATTTCATTACTTAAAAAGAAAATCAGCTTTGTCACAAGAAAATCAGCTTTGTCAGAAGAAAATCAGTTTTGTCACAAAATTACCATTTTTATCAATAAAAATTTCATTTAATGTCACAATTTAATCATATCATTTTCTTTTTCAAAATTTTTTTATTTTCACGACAGTTTTCGCCCTGAAAGCCATTTTGTAATGCAAGCCGGATTTATTCTACCCACTTCCTCCTCCTTCTCTGATGAAAACACTGAGCTTTAAAAGTTTTTATATTAACAGTTTGTTAATAGTTTCATGACTTAACAATGAAATTGTTTGTTTTCTTGGAATTTTAAATTCAAGGAAATCCTAGTTTTTTCTTTTGTAATTAAATCAAAATTCATTATCTGAAGATATTTCTATTAAAATGTTTAAAGGAAAGGAACACAATCGAAAATATGGGAATCAATTCGTTGATATGTATATATATATATATATATATATCTACATATTATAGCTCTTCGCTCATATATACATATATAAATATACCATATTTATATTTATATTTTAGTTATAGCTGGCTAAACGGTTGGACCAAATGGGTTGACATGTTTTTAGGGAACCCATGGGTATTGGGTACCCTAGGAGTAACATAGGTTAAAAAAAATTAAAGAATGTCTTTTGTTTGATTCCTATTTTATAAAACCCAAACAATTTAAAGACTTATAAATAAATTGTTTTATCTACTTTTTTTGACTTAATAATTTTGGTTTCATGTCACAGATTTTCTACTCACCAGAATTTGCATGATCTCCATTTTTTTCTGACCAGAATTCTCACTGTCTCCATTTTCTACTCACCAGAATTCTCATTATCTCCATTTTCTACTCACCAGAATTCTCATTATCTCCATTTTCTTCTCACCAGAATTCTCATTATCTAAATTTTCTTCTCACCAGAATTCTCATTATCTCCATTTTCTTCTCACCAGAATTCTCATTATCTCCATTTTCTTCTCACCAGAATTCTCATTATCTCCATTTTCTTCTCACCAGAATTCTCATTATCTCCATTTTCTTCTCACCAGAATTCTCATTATCTCCATTTTCTTCTCACCAGAATTCTCATTATCTCCATTTTCTTCTCACCAGAATTCTCATTATCTCCATTTTCTTCTCACCAGAATTCCCATTCCAAGTATATTTTAGATTGATCATGCATAAATATATTTTAGATTGATCATGCATAAATATATTTCAGATTGGTCATGCATAAATATATTTTAGATTGATCATGCATAAATATATTTTAGATTGATCATGCATAAATATATTTTAGATTGATTATGTATATATATTTTAGATTGATCATTCATAAATATATTTTAGATTGATCATGCATAAGTATATTTTAGATTGATCATGCATAAATATATTTTAGATTGATCATGCATAAATATATTTTAGATTGATCATGCATAAGTATATTTTAAATTGATCATGCATAAGCATATTTTAGATTGATCATGTATAAATATATTTTAGATTGATCATGCATAAATATATTTTAGATTGATCATGTATAAATATATTTAAGATTGATCATGTATAAATATATTTAAGATTGATCATGTATAAATATATTTTAGATTGATCATGAATAAATAATGGTTTTCTCTGGAAAGGATTAACAAGTTGAAATCATGGTCCGATCAAGACAAAGCTCTACTGAGAGGAAATCTCCAAAGAAGGGAAGCTTCAAGGAAGCAGGTAGATAAAATTTTATAACATCCCTTCAAAGATTTTATAATACCTAGCTGTATGATGGACTATGTAAATAATTACATTTATGGTCCATGGACTGCAGGAAGATAAAATAAAATAACAATTTTTTATGGTCCCTGGACTGGAAGATGATAAAATTTAGTAACAATTATTGATAGTCCCTGGACTGGAGGATTTTTTTTTAAAGTAAACAAACCTTAAATTTTATTGCCAATGAATAATTATTAGTCATCTGGGTGTGTCAGTTAAGGGGGGGGTCAAACTTGAGCAGTGTTTATTGCTTCTAAAAAGATTTGAGTGCAAAAATCAGAAAAGTTTGCAGAAATAAAGTTGTATAAAAAAGAAATGACAGCTAAAGCTAGAATGGGAAAAGTTTTGTATTTAGTGTTGGTAACTGAAAACCACATAAACTAGGCACAAACTAGGCACACACTAGGCACAAACTAGGCACAAACTAGGCACAAACTAGGCACACATTAGGCACAAACTAGGCACAAACTAGTCACAAACTAGGCACAAACTAGGCAAAAACTAGGCACAAACTAGGCACACACTAGGCACACACTAGGCACAAACTAGGCACAAACAAACAAAACAAAAGTTTTGTATTTAGTGTTGGTAACTGAAAACCACATAAACTAGGCACAAACTAGGCACAAACTAGGCACAAACTAGGCAAAAACTAGGCACAAACTAGGCACACACTAGGCACACACTAGGCACACACTAGACACACACTAGGCACACACTAGGCACACACTAGGCACACACTAGGCACAAACTAGGCACACAAATTTGATCAATGGTTTTTATGATTTTGATATTTTGATTAATAAATAAAATACAAAATTTGTTATATAAAATGTTTTCTTGGATTATGTTCTTGTTTAAGGAAATTTTAATTGCACTTGATCTTTTGAAAATTTTTTCAAGATTTGAAGTTTTTTTTCGAGTAGTTGATGTTTTCGAGTAGTTGATGTTTTCGAGTAGTTGATGTTTTCGAGTAGTTGATGTTTTCGAGTAGTTGATGTTTTCGAGTAGTTGATGAAAAATTATTTTCTGAAAATTCCCGATACAAAGGTTCAATTAAATACCTTGTATCAACAAATTGTCTATTAACTGTAAGTAACGAATTAACATCAAAGGATGCTTTGTAACAATATCAAATACATTTCAGTGTTTCTTTAATATCGTTTTCCAACTCCACTTTTTTCTGGTTATCAGTGTTTTTAGAGACACCCTGTTAATTCAAATTTTATTTTTACAGGGAGCAGCAACCTCAGAAGATTTGGTCAAAGTATCAAAAGGATCGTTCGTGAGGTTGAAGAAAAAAGCTTAGGTCAGTTTAAACTTTATATTAGAGTAGTTTAGGTCAGTTCAAACTTTATACTAGAGTAGTTTAGGTCAGTTCAAACTTTATACTAGAGGAGTTTANAGTATATTCTATAACCTATAGTTTAGTTGTGGGTAAACCCTGTAGTATTAAGTATATTCTATAACCTATAGTTTAGTTGTGGGTAAACCCTGTAGTATTAAGTATATTCTATAACCTATAGTTTAGTTGTGGGTAAACCCTGTAGTATTAAGTATATTCTATAACCTATAGTTTAGTTGTGGGTAAACCCTGTAGTATTAAGTATATTCTATAACCTATAGTTTAGTTGTGGGTAAACCCTGTAGTATTAAGTATATTCTATAACCTATAGTTTAGTTGTGGGTAAACCCTGTAGTATTAAGTATATTCTATAACCTATAGTTTAGTTGTGGGTAAACCCTGTAGTATTAAGTATATTCTATAACCTATAGTTTAGTTGTGGGTAAACCCTGTAGTATTAAGTATATTCTATAACCTATAGTTTAGTTGTGGGTAAACCCTGTAGTATTAAGTATATTCTATAACCTATAGTTTAGTTGTGGGTAAACCCTGTAGTATTAAGTATATTCTATAACCTATAGTTTAGTTGTGGGTAAACCCTGTAGTATTAAGTATATTCTATAACCTATAGTTTAGTTGTGGGTAAACCCTGTAGTATTAAGTATATTCTATAACCTATAGTTTAGTTGTGGGTAAACCCTGTAGTATTAAGTATATTCTATAACCTATAGTTTAGTTGTGGGTAAACCCTGTAGTATTAAGTATATTCTATAACCTATAGTTTAGTTGTGGGTAAACCCTGTAGTATTAAGTATATTCTATAACCTATAGTTTAGTTGTGGGTAAACCCTGTAGTATTAAGTATATTCTATAACCTATAGTTTAGTTGTGGGTAAACCCTGTAGTATTAAGTATATTCTATAACCTATAGTTTAGTTGTGGGTAAACCCTGTAGTATTAAGTATATTCTTATTAAGTATATTCTATAACCTATAACACTATAACTTGAAAACTAAATGTACAAACAAATATTTGTCTTAATTCCTGAACAATTCTACATAATCCGTTTTCCATTCAACACTAATCTTTCATCCTTTCCAGTTCTAAACAAAACTAAACATATTTGATTTGTTTCTCATTCCCAGAATATTCTCGTCATTCCCGAACCAGTTTATTCATTTTTAAGCACTCTCTCATTCACAAATCACAATAAAATTCAGTCTTTGCAACAAACTCAAACTTTCTTATCTCTATATATTTGCATCCTGATGTTGTAAAGCTTTAATATTTCAAACTTAAATTATTTGATCAAACAGAAGCATAGTTTAAAATATCTAGGGTTTACAACATAGGGTTGAAATCTGCAAAGATACAGGTATCAGAATTTGTGACTAAGACTCAATTTCTTTCAAACGATTCTCGCATTATGAATATTTTTAATCTTTTTCCATCTTTAAATGTCCTATTTTAATCCTTAGTTATTTCAACATTTTCCCGGATTCTTTCCAAACTTACTTTATAAACATGGTTTTTCCTTTCCATTCTCATTCCTGAAATACTACCTGGAATTTGATTCTGGAGTTTGGAGAGTATTTGATGATGGAGCATGAATAGTATTGGATGGTGGAGTTTGGAGAGTGCAGTGGTTAAGTGTGGAGAGTATTGGAGTATGAAGTGTGAATAGTACTGGATGATGGAGTTTGGAGAGTGCAGTGGTTAAGTGTGGAGAGTATTGATATATGAAGTGTGAATAGTACTGGATGATGAAGTTTGGAGAGTGCAGTGGTTAAGTGTGGAGAGTATTGATATATGAAGTGTGAATAGTACTGGATGATGAAGTTTATGGNTGAGTTTTGAATAGTGAATTTTGAAGTGTGGCTTGTGCTATGTAGATAATATAAGAGTTTGGAGTGTGGTAATTTTTTAAACGATGCGTTGTGGAGTGTTGCTGGTGGATCGTAGAGAGTATTGTAGTGTGGAGTGTGGCTAGAGGAGTGTGGAATTTTAAGTGTAGGTATTTTGAATGTTGGAGTGTTGAGTGTAAAAAGTATTGAATGGTTAATTGTTGGGTGTGGAGAGTATTTAATGGTGGAGTGTGGAATGAGGTGTTCGAAGAGTATTGAATGGTGGAGTGTTAAATGTGCAGTGTTAAGTTTGGAGAGTATTGAATGTTGGCTTGTGGAGTGTGGATAGTATTTATTGGGGACTTGAGGAGTATAGAGAGTATTGAATGGTGGAGTGTTGAGTGTGAAGTGTTGAGTTTGGAGAGTATTGGATGCTGGCTTGTGGAGTGTGGAGAGTATTTATTGGGGACTTGTGAAGTACAAAGAGTATTGAATGGTGGAGTGAGGACAGTATTGAATGGTGGAGAGTGGAATGTGGAGAGTTGAGTGTGAATAGTATTGAATGGTGGCTTGTTGAGTGTGGAGAGTATTTAATGGTGGAGTGTGGATAATGGAGTCTTGAGTTTGGAGAGTATTGAATGGTGGAGTGTAGTTTGTTGAGTTTGGAGAGTATTGAATGGATTCTGATGTATACCTTTACAGAAATATTTGAGATACTTTTTTCCTGTATTCTTGGCGAATTCTTTTCACAGGAAATTAGACCGATGATCAATGGAATAAGAATGGGAGGTTTAAGCAAACATTTTGCATAACTACATACTTTTACATGGCCGTTCATAAATGAAGCCTTTTTTATCTCATAACAGGTTTTCAGCGCTATATAAAGTTTGATTCCGATATTTCCGCCTCTTATTCTTGTAAAAGGAATTGAGTATTTGGAACAAAATCAAATATTTAAACCTCAATATCTTTAGAACCCGATGTTGTAAACCTTTGAAATTTCAAACTCAGATTATTTGATCTCACAGAATTCATAGTTTGAAATATCTAAGGTCTGCAACATTTGGTTCCAAAGATAAAGTGATTAGAAAATCAGAGTTTGTGGCAAAGACTCAATTCCTTTAAGCTTTATAATGTTTTTTAAACCGCCATTTATGTATACATTAAAACACAAAAAATGTCACGAATTTTTTAGATTTTTAGCGATTTAAAAAAAAATTAGGAAAAAGTCTTTTTTTAATACTTAATCATGTTTAGAAAATTGGGGTTTTTTAAATTGTAATTTAAATGCCAATTTTCACATATTTTCACATTTTACAATTATTATTTTATCATAATGTTTTAATGAAAACCTTTTAAAAAAAATTATCATTAATCATAAACAAGAAAACTGCAGTCTTATTGAAATTTGAGATTATATATTTGCTTGAATTCAGAAATCTATTTCAGACTATCTTTAATATGCCGAAAAAAATATTTATGCAGTTCAAAAATTATAAATATCATGAGATCTGAGCTGAAAATTTTAGGATAGAGGATATAATCTTTTACTAATCTCAAGATTAATTTCATCTTCAATTTGTATCTAAAAAAGTGTATAAAATTAATCCAATCAGAGAGAACTCTCATTGGTCGGAACAAAGTTCCAAAAAGAAAAAGTTGAAAGTGTCCACAATGGATATTCAGATTTAGCGATCGGGATTATTATCGGGGTATCCAATTCTAAAGTTTTCAGCTCTGGTTGACTTTCAAGTTTTACCAAAGCTGAGCTGAAAACTTTAGAATGCAATAATATCCTTAATCCCGATCGGTAAATTAATCTGGAGATTAATATAAAATGGAGAACAAGCCTTATTTAATCTGGAGATTAAGAAAAAGAGTGGATCAAGCATTAATCCTGATATCCACCATTCAAAAGTTCCCAGCTCTGAAAACTTTAGAATGGGATATCCTTAATCTCAATCGATTAATTAATCTGGAGATTAATAACAAGAGGAGAACAAGCATTACTTAATCTCGAGGTTTAGAAAAAGAGTGGATCCAGCATTAATCCCGATATCCACGATTCAAAAGTTCTCAGCTCAGGTCATGGATAAGTTTTTTATACTTTCGGGAACCCTTAATTGTGAACAAGTAATTGCAGAATAAAATATCGCGGCGTAATCCGTAATTTTTATTTACGTATTCAAGAAACCCCCATTGCAGACTCATTGCTTAGTTCAGTCTGCTTTATAATGAGAAAAAAATCTCACTATTTATTTGTGAAAGAATAAAGGGATTGGAATGAAATATGGTTGGGAATTTCCGGAGAATCCAGTCTGGTTGTAGAAATAAACTTTTTGACGGATAACCTTACACGTTGGGGTTTGTTCCGTTTTGCGCAAATGAATCGACTAGAACAATAATATACAATAAACATCGAATATTCAATATTTAATCAAAATATCAATCTGTCCTCGTGACCTTTGAAAATTCTCATATTTAGTATTTCTTCTATAATAGCGTAAATCAAACAGATTATTACATTTACAATTAACAGATATAAATTCCTATAAAAGTGACTCTCTACGCTAAGATGACAATGCAATGGTATACCCTTGAAACCTTTATCTGATCAATAATGCAGTTTTTCTCGGTTTAAAAGTGTTTAATTCTGATAATTTCTTCATGTTATCCTGTAGTAGATAAACTATAATTGAAAATAATCAGTTTTAAAATTAGACACATTGATATATTCAGACAAAGCTTTTAATGGTACCGTTGTGAATCAGGCATTGTCATCTTTGTTTGGAGAGTCAATTGAAATGACGCTTACAGTCCCTTTATTCTTAGCTATTTGATGAAAGTCTAAAAGTAAGTTAATCGGTTTTTTTTAGAATCTTTGAGCTTGGTAATTTGACCTGGAACTATGCAAAACCATGCAGAAGCATACAGAAGCATACAGAAGCATACATGAACCAATTTAGTAAATTAGTTTTCTTTGCTTCTCTAAGTTTGGAGAGAAAAGAAACCTGTGTCTGAATTTAATGAATTTAAGCCACGTCTCAAATCCCCTAAAAACCGGTTTTAATTGACCGCCGGCTTAAGTTTGAAAAATTTAATACAAATTTAAGTGGAACCAACCATATTTGAGCCGCGGCTGAAATTTAAACCGCGGATCAAATTCTTTAAATTCGGCCTCTGATCGGTTAATTCCCAATTTTGCATTTTCTACGCTATTATAGTGATTGGCATCGGTTTGAGGTACTTTTCCAAAATCAAGGTTTTTTGCCCCTGTCAAGGTACTCTAAATGCATCTGAGATGTTGAAGACCAGCATAGCGAAATCTTATATATATATTTGACTGAATGTTTGAAAAATATAAATTACATATTTCTTACAGTTTAGTTTAGCCAGGACCTCTCCAACCATTGCTGGTTGTTTTGAATGAGATGCACTTTTTCACTGGCGATTAATACATATTTAATTAAAATAGAATAAAATGCCTAAAGCTAATGCATTCCACCAAGCCACTAAATTGCATTAAACTAATACATTCCACTTAGCCACCTAACTGCATTAAGCTAATACATTCTATCAAGCCACTTAATTGCACTAGGCTACTATATTTCACCTATCCACTTAATTGCACTCAGCTACTACATTTCACCTATCCACTTAATTGAACTAAGCTACTACTACATTTCACCTATCCACTTAATTGCACCCAGCTACAACATTTCACCTGTCCACTTAATTGAACTAAGCTACTACATTTCACCTGTCCACTTAATTGAACTAAGCTACTACATTTCACCTGTCCACTTAATTGCACTCAGCTACTACATTTCACCTGTCCACTTAATTGAACTAAGCTACTACATTTCACCTGTCCACTTAATTGAACTAAGCTACTACATTTCACCTGTCCACTTAATTGAACTAAGCTACTACATTTCACCTATCCATCCACTTAATTGCACTCAGCTAATACATTCTACCCAAGTAGATTCTAGTAAAATAGATGGCAACGTAGAATTTGTACACACTCAGTACAGCTGTATTCTGACGTCACAAGTGTCAATTTAGTTTTTGTGTCCGACAAAATTATTGATAATAGTGATAATTATGGAATAAAGAGTGCTTATCATAAAGTGAAATAAGTGCAATTTTATGTTCTTTATTTTCTGTTTTTACGCTTTTTTATATAATCTTGGAAAACATGTCAACTAATGTGATAAAAAAAATTCGTTTTCCTTGTTATATTTGATACTTGAGACGTTGTGTATGATTGGTCCATTTCTCTATTGCCAAATATTGTACTAAATAATCTATTTGATTCTACCTAGCCACTTATACTTACTTAGTTATATACATTCTCATGAACCTAGACATTGGCTCACTTTGCCAATATATAACTCCTACCCACTTACTTACTTAGCTTATACTAGCTCTATAAAATAGTAATCTAGATCAGGTTCACAGTACCTTCATCTAAATATATTTATTTATCTATATATATATCTGATCTAACCTTCTCCTGTTTAGTTGAAGAGTCAAGGGAACGGTTAGTCAGTAAGAACGTTCTCTTCCAACTCACAAAAGAGTCTCTTCAGGAGGTTTGTATTTTGTTCATAAGGTTTATATTTTTTTCATGAGGTTTGTATTTTGCTCATAAGGTTTATATTTTGTTCATGAGGTTTGTATTGTGTTCAGGAGGTTATTATTGTGTTCAGGAGGTTTGTATTGTGTTGATGAGGTTTGTATTTTGTGCATAAGATTTATATTTTGTTCATGAGATTTATATTGTGTTCATGAGGTTTTATTATGTTCATGAGGTTTATATTTTTTTCATAAGGCTTATATTTTGTTCATAAGGTTTATATTTTGTTTATGAGGTTTTTATTGTGTTTAGGAGGTTTGTATTTTGTTCAGGAGGTTTGTATTGTGTTCAGGAGGTTCGTATTTTGTTTATAAGGTTTATATTTTTTTCGTGAGTTTTGTATCATGTTCTGGAGGTTAGTATTGTGTTCAGGAGGTTTTATTTTGTTCATAAGATTTATATTTTGTTCTTGATTTTTGTATTGTGTTCATGAGGTTTGAGTTGGGATCATGAGGTTGGTATAGTCTTCAAAAGGTTTGTATTGTGTTCATGAAGTTTGTATTAAGTTCATGAGGTTTGTATTGGTTAAGAAGGTTAGTTCATGAGGTTTGCATCGTGTTCAGGAGGTTTGTATTGTGTTCAGGAGGTTAGTACTGTGTTCATGAGGTTTGTATTGTGTTCATAAGGTTGTATTGTGTTAAGGAGGTTTTTATTGTGTTCAGGAGGTTTGTATTGTGTTCAGGAGGCTTTTATTGTGTTCAGGAAGTTTGCATTGTGTTCATAAGGGTGTATTGTGTTCAGGAGGTTTCTATTTTTTAGGAGGTTTTTATTGTGTTCAGGAGGTTTGTATTGTGTTTAGGAGGTTTAGTATTGTGCTCTGGAGGTTAGTATTGTGTTCAGAAGGTTAGAATTGTTTTTAGGAAGTTTGTATTGTGTTCATGAGGTTTGTATTCTGTGCAAGAGTTTAGTTCATGAGGTTTGTATTCTGTTCAAGAGTTTAGTTCATGAGGTTTTTATTCTGTTCAAAAGTTTAGTTCATGAGGTTTGTATTCTGTTCAAGAGTTTAGTTCATGAGGTTTGTATTCTGTTCAAAAGTTTAGTTCATGAGGTTTGTATTCTATGCAAGAGTTTAGTTCATGAGGTTTTTATTCTGTTCAAAAGTTTAGTTCGTGAGGTTTGTATTCTGTTCAAGAGGTTAGTTCATTAGGTTTGTATTCTGTTCAAGAGTTTAGTTCATTAGGTTTTTATTCTGTTCAAGAGTTTAGTTCATTAGGTTTGTATTGTGTTCAAGAGGTTAGTTCATGAGGTTTGTATTTTGTTCAAGAGGTTAGTTCATGAGGTTTGTATTGTGTTCAGTGTGTTCTTATTCTTTGTCTAGATGTATAAGAAAATAAATTTCTGGTGGTTTTCTCGCCCTTGAAGTATTTTCAATAAAATAGAATGGCTACCTTCAACTGCTTGTAATAGAATGGTTACCTTTAACTACTTGTAATAACGTTTCTATCTAAATTGAATTACCTTTAATGCAAGTTCTAAATAGTTTTCGGACACTTCGTCATTTTTGTCTGTGCTCCCAAAAGCGGGGGGGGGGCTTTGGGTTTAGACCCCCCGCACTGTAAGATTGAAAATTAAGGTTTCTAACCCTTTCACTGATCATCGTGGGCAGAGAACTCCGTGTGTATATCTCCAAACTGGTGTTTAAATTGCCGTAAAACTGGAGTCCTCGAAAATCCAGAATATTCGATGTTCTACGCAGTTTAAAAACTCAAACGTAAACTATTTTTTCTGCAACAATTGCAAGAATTTCAGTAAAGAATAATTCCATAGATTAATTAACAATAAGTCCGTCAATGGTTTAGCGGATACTGTTGTGCAGTTAGAATGACATCTGAAGTTTCTTTAAGCTTAATAAAAAAATATCATGTTTTTACCAAAAAAAAATATAGTTTTTAATCTGATTTGATTAAAAATGAAAATAAATAATCATCCTTTATATTTTTTATTTCTGTGTTTTTTCTTTCTCTTTCTTTAAAAGCTTGATGCCCAACAAATGCATTTTTTGATTGAATTTTGATTAGATATACAAAATTTGTACAAAAAACAGAAAAATACGATTTTATAACATTTTTTCAGTCGTTTCTTGATGTTCTAAACAGTCTGGTAACTATGCAAAATGCATATTTGGATTCTAAAAGTCTTAAGAATCTATTCCAGAGATACTCTAAGCTGAGGGAAATGATAAAGGTAAGCTTTAAATTTTTTTAGAATTTTTGTATCAAAACTTCTTTTTGGCATTTTGTTTTTTCAGCCTTGAAGGATCTGAGTTCTTGTTACAATCACTGATTTTTTAATTCCTAAATATTTGCAACCCAAAGTCATAGACCTTGGATATTTCACACTATAAGTAATCTTCCATTATCATAGTGTAAATTTTAAGAATTTCGCTTCTTTGAGAATATCCCTGTAGAACTCAGTGCCTTGGGCATATCTAAAAGGAATGAATCATGACTCCTGAACCCTTTGACTGAATTCCCTCTAATTTTTTATTGAAAAACTCGGTAGAACCATTTTCTTGATTTAAAATTCTACGTGGAGAATGTTTGCCGACTTTTATGGAGAAAGATTAGTTTTCAGGCAAAGCTGTGTTCCCAATATAGTAAATTATAAATTACTAATCTCTGTTTGTTTGTTTGTGTGTCCGATCAAAGCTAATGAACCCATCGACCGATTTGCCTTAAATTCTGATTTGAGAAATTGTTAGAAGTAGAGGGAAAGTATAGATTTCCAGACAACACTTGGTTTCCAAGTCAGTTAAAGCATAAAATTAACTTAGGACCCCCCCCTCCTCATTAAATTTCTAATTTGAAAACTAGTTATTTTAATATTTTCTGATGTAGACGTCATCCATAAAATAGTAAAATATTATTTCTCACACTTCAAGTCAATATTTTTGATGGAAGAGATTTTGAATTAATCTTTGTTTAAAACTTCTTGTCAAGACTTGGTTGAATAAGATAACGAAATCATTCTCAGTTCAATTTAAGTTTAGAAAAAGATTCTATTTAAAGAATATTTTGGGAAACATTTAAACTTTTATTTTACCCCCCTTTTTATTTTAACAATTTCTATTAAAACAGAATTATATATTTTTTCATAAAATCTTTTTTTGATTTAGGGAAAAATTAAATTCCAAATTTTTTGTTATTTTCTGTGTGTGTGTTTATAGCAAAAGGATTTTTAAAAACGATCGGCGATGATTGTTTTGATAAATCCTTATGGTAAATCGTGTTGGTTGATATCTTAGTTCAGAAAAAAATTCTGCATAATGTCATAGAGCCAAATTATCCAGAAAACATTTTTTATGTTAAATATAATATCAAATTTTTGTTGACCTCTTAAAATTCAAACAATCTTTAATGTTTAAAAACGGACCCCAAAATGAGAACCTAGAAAGAAAAAAATGTTCTTTAAAATACATCCTTGCATTGAACAAGATGTTTGATTTTGATATCCACTGTGACAACTATGAAACCGGATTGAAATCTGATTGATCCCATCATTAATCCCGAGATTTACAATACATTTACACTTTTGGCTACAAATGGCAAACGTTCTTTTTATAGTAACATCTAAAAGAAATAAATGTACAGATCGATTTTGGCGAAATTTCTACTTCATCTCATGTTTTTTTTTAGTTTAAACAAAATACCTTCGAAACCATAAAGTTAAAAAAGGAAATACTGAAAGAAAAGAAAAATATTTCCAATAAAACCTTTCAAGGAAAGAATATCCCAATTCTATTAATAGAAACATATTAATTAAGTTTTGATTACTCGTGCTTTCTGAGATGAAACCTTAAAATATTAAATGTAATAAAATTAGCTCGTTTCAGTAATTTTGATTGAAAAAAATATTTTTTATTAAAATAAAAAAATAATTTATGTTTCTTTCACGTCTTTTTTAAATGTAAAATGTTGACGAAAAACTGAAAGGATATCACATTAATATTAGCAGTTATAGATCTGTTCCATCCATTTACCTAATTGTATTCATAGGATTCATAGAGACTGTAAACATAATCTCAAGTGACCCTCCAGTGATAGAGTGGCATGTCTGATTCACAATTATACCCTTAAAGCCTTAATAAAGAATAAAATAGATATCATTGTGTTTTTAAACTGTTTTTTTTGTGGTTTCTCTGCAAAAAGTTAGTTTCACTTCAAAAACAATGGAGGAATAATGAGAACTAAAGAATTGTCCAGTTTATAAAAAACTAGAAATACGACATTATCTTCCACATTATTGATTCAGGTTTCAAGAGTACCGTTGTGAATCAGGCATTCCCCCTTGTTTTAAGATGCAGGTTTACTTAAAATTAGAATGACAGTCCTTTTCACAAGAAATCCATTTAAAACATCTATCCAAGAACTTTTTTATTCTAAAAGGGTTCAAATAAACCTACTCCTTGAATCAATGCTTTACTACAAATCGAAAATTTAGCGCATTTTTGCGACATTCGACGTCAAACATTCAAACTTATAAAAATTATATTTCATCCGACACAGGATTCAATTTCAAGTTCTGATGTTGCTCATGAGCAATGAGCAACTAGTATTGTACTTCATTGCTGCTTTGAAACCTTTAAACCCTGCATAGTTGCAATTGCAGGCTCAAACTAAACATATTTTTCAAAATATATCCTTAACACTTCCTTAAAACTTTTAATAAATACAAATATATTCATTCTTGTCATAGTTCATGAAAACTTAAAAAATAAAGGTTCCAGTGAAAAATCCTCCTGTAAAATTTCTAGGTTCTTCTCGTAGCAGAATCTAAGTGGTGGTCCATTAGTAACCTTTCTGCTCAATCCAGGTAGTCGTCTTCCTTGATTTATATGTCGTCTTCTCTGATACTGGTAGTCTGCTTATAGTATAGACAGTATTTTTAAACACATTTAGTCTTTCTTTAGTGTAAGCAGTCATTTTTTAGTACACGTAGTCTGTCTATGGTAAAAGCGGTCTTTTTCCAGTACAAGCAGTGCTTGCTTTAGTACAGGTAGTCTTCAGATCTATTATTCTTTCCTTGGTACAGGTAGTATTTCTTAATTAGAGGTAGTCTGTCATTACAACGGTTAGTCTTTCATTGGTACAGGTAGTCTTTCTTCAGTACAAGTAGTCGTTCTTTACAACAGTTAGTCTTTCCTGAGTACAGGTAGTCTTTCTTCAGATCAGTTAGTTTTTCCTTAGTTTAGGTAGTCTTTCTTAAGCAGAGGTAGTCTGTCATTACAACAGTTAGTCTTTCCTTAGTACATTTAGTCTTTCTTTAGTATAAGTTGTCTTTCTTTAGTATAAGTTGTCTTTCTTTACAACAATTAGTCTTTAATTCAGTTAGTCTTTCCTTAGTGCTTGTAGTCTTTCTTCAGATAAGTTAGTCTTTCCTTAGTACAGGTAGTATTTCTTAAGTAGAGGTAGTCTGTCATTACAACAGTGAGTCTTTCATTGGCGCAGGTAGTCTTTCCTTAGTACATGAAGTCTTTCTTTATAAGAAGAAGTAGTCTTTCTTTGCAACATTTAGTCTTTCCTTAGTACAGTTAGTCTTTCTTTTTTACAAGTAGCCTTTCTTCAGTACAAGTAGTCTTTATTTAGAACAGTTAGTCTTTCCTTAGTACAGGTAGTATTTCTTAGGTAGAGGTAGTCTATCATTACAACAGTTAGTCTTTCCTTAGTACAGGTAGTCTTTCTTTAGTATAAGTCTTTCATTGTTAGTACAAGTAGTCTTTCTTTACAACAATTAGTCTTTTCTTAGTATAGGTAGTCTTTCTTCAGATCAGTTAGTCTTTCCTTAGTAAAGGTAGTCTTTCTTTAGTAAAGGTAGTCTTTCTTTAGTATAAGTAATCTTTCTTTACAACAGTTAGTCTTTCATTAATACAGGTAGTCTTTCTTCAGATCAGTTAGTCTTTCCTTTGTACAGGTAGTATTTCTTAAGTAGAGGTAGTCTGTCATTACAACAGTTAATCTTTCATTGGTACAGATAGTCTTTTTTTAGTACAAGTAATCTTTCCTTAGTACAGGTAGTCTTTCTTCAGATCAGTTAGTCTTTCCTTAGTACAGGTAGTCTTTCTTTAGTACAGGTAGTATTTCTTAAGTAGAGGTAGTCCGTCTTTAGTTACGATTATTTTTCTTTTGAACAGATAGTCTTTCTTTGGTAAAGTCAGTTTTTCCTTTCCTTCACAACAGGTAGTCTTTTATTAGTCAAGGTAGTATTTCTATTTTCTGTACAAGGAGTCTGTCTTTAGTTAAGATAATCTTTCTTCAGAACAAGTAGTCTTTCTTTGGTCAAGTCAGTCTTCCATTATCACGGGTAGTCCTTTTTTAGAATAGAAAGTCTATCTAAAGTACAAGTAGTCTTTAAAGCTAGAATTAAGTGTTGTTTTATTTAGATGCGAGTCCATACCAGAGTATATAGAGAGATCAAGTAAACTAATCCTACGGAGCACAGGAAAAAACATACAGTGCATTAATAATCAATCAAATCAAGAAATTATTTATATCTTTGCAAACTTAGATAAAGTTCTAAATTGATCAAAACAGTTCACTGACGAAAAATCCAGAAAAATGAATGAAATATTTACCTATGAAGATACTAAACTTAACAAAATTATATATAAACTTTAAGTTAAAAAAATTCAGTAAGCATTTTTTCATGATGATCTTTTTTATTTTTGAGAAATATATTAAATTTAAACGACGTTGATAAGCGGTATCATACAGTGAAACCCTTAATNATTTCTATATAGAGAGAGGACCTAAACCTATATTTCTATACAGAGAGAGGACCTAAACCTAAATTTACATACAGAGAGAGAACCTAAACCTATATTTCTATGCAGAGAGAAGGGACCTAACCCTATATTTCTATACAGAGAGAGGAACTAAACCTATATTTCTATACAGAGGGAGGACCTAAACCTTTATTTGTATTTCTAGACTCTGTTAAGATTTTGTAAAATATGATGAAAACTATTCCAATATTTCAGGCGAGACCTCGAAGGAGTTGAATGAGATGAACATGAACCTCGTGAATGACCTCTACAAGCTGATCAAGAAGTACCTCGCGCTCAGAAACATTGTCCGTAGCTTGAGGGTTTGTATATATTTATTTAGAGTTTCTGTTGAAGTTTCGTGTCTTGATGTTCTAATATTGATTACCTATATTGTTTTATAATGTTTTGTGTACATTTACACTGTTATACATTTATAAAGATTTTAAGGTTGGAAATTAAAAAAATTTATGGAAAACGAAAAATAGAAGAAAATCCAATTTTTCTGGTGCATACATTCTTAAAGTATTAACATAAATAATTTAAAGAATTTGAGCCGCGGGTCAAATATGGTTGCTTTCACTTAAAATTGTGTTCAATGTTTCAATATTAAAGCCGGCGCTCAATTAAAACCGGCTTTTGGCGGATTTGAGATGCGGCTCAAATTCTTTTAATTCGACCTCTGGATGATATCTACAAAAATGTCACCCTGTCGTAAGCTAAATTAAAGAAAATTTTAAAATACTTTAAGACTGAGTTTGAATGGAACTAACCAATTAATTAGGAAATAGTTGAATGATTGATCTATTTTTTTAAACCGCTGCATAGATCCGAAACTTATTGTTATGGAGAAACCACAAAATTATCAATTATTTTCAGATAAAAAAACAAGAATAATTTTGTCATACCTGCCCTGACCAAGGTTTAAAAGAGCATGTATATCTCTTTAAATGAAGGACCACTTGAAATTAGGTCGACAGACCCTTTAAGTTCCTTTTTTAATATGCTTAGAATACATAATTAAGAATTAAATCCCAACAATAAATCAGAATTAGGTATAAATATTTATATAAATCATGTGTGCTGCTTCAAAGAGAAACGAAAAAAGAGTGTTTTTGTCATGTCCTCAGGACAGAGTGATAAAATCAATAAAGAGTTGAAATTGAAAAACGTCTCTCAAATATGATTTATAGATATTGAAGACAAAGTTCGTAGATTAGAAGAGGGAGGGGAGGAAGGCCAATCACAATAATTTCTCGTCCGAGCCACATTCTCTTCATTTTCTCGTCCGAGCCACCTCAAAATCCTCTTTTTTCAATATTATTTTTTTCAGTTGTCTAATCCTCCCAGATAAGACAATTTTTTAAGAATTGGGCCACGTTTGGGCATTACTGATATATCGAAATTTTGTAAATCAAAAAAAAAGTTTCAATTGAATTAAAGTTTTCAAGATTAATGTCCTTAAAAATCTTCAACTCTTTTACGCGCATTTTCAGGTATTCCTGGTGAAGAATGCCGCATATAATTCCGAGTTTATAGAACTTCAATCTTTTTTGTTAACTATAGTGAAAACCATAGAATTTTTCCTGATGATTCCACGGGGAAAATGATAGGCAGAGGTATGCCAAATGTTTTTATTTATTTTATATATTTATATTTTTATTTTATAACGTTAGCCATTGCGGAGGAAGAAGAGATTTAAGTTTTACCGAAATAAAATTTTATATAATTCTCATGGGTTTGAAGATTCCATCATGAAGTGATAATTGCATTGGCCAGATTTAAAAAAATAGTTTTATCTTCGATAATGGGAAACTTTAAAACACATAATAATCAAAGGATAAGGATTGTGAAGTGGCTCGGACGAGAAAATGAGGAGAATGTGGCTAGGATGAGAAATTGTTGTGGCTGGCCTTCCTCCCCTCGAAGAATAGTTTCGATAGAAATTGGAACAAAATGGCGACTTCTAGTTTTACAAACTTCGGAGATTTTTTAATATGTGTGATGTCATTCTAAATAATCTCTTAATAAAGGAATTGAGTCTTTGTCACAAACTATGATTTTCTAATCTCTATATCTTTGTAATCCAATGCCGTAGACCTGAGATATTTCAAACTACGAATTCTGTTAGATTAAAAAATCTAAGTTTGAAAAATCAAAGGTTTACACCATCAGGTGGAAAAAATATAGGTATAAGCAAATCAGAGTTTGTTACAAAGACTCAAGTCCTTTGCCACACACTCTATTTTTAGAATCCCTATACTTTGCAACCCAATCTCTACACCTCAGATATTTCAAATTATGAATTCTGTTCGATCAGATAATCTAAGTTTGAATTATCGAAGACTTAAACATCAGAGGCCGAATTTAAGAAATTTGAGCCGCGGTTTAAATTTAAGCCACAGCTCAAATATGGTTGGTTCCGCTTAAATTTGTATAAAATTTTTCAAGATTTAAGCCGGCGGTCAATTAAAACCGGTTTTTGGGAGATTTGAGACGTGGCTTAAATTTATTAAATTCGGATACAGGTTGAAAAGATTCTTTTATCTCAGTCCATGGTGTAAGGGGTTAAAGGAATTAAATGATAATATACTCGTAAAGGAACTGTAATCCTAATTTTAAGTAATCCTCCGAGCAAGGATGTTAATTCACGATTAACCTTTAAAAGCTATGTCTGATCAAGTAAGAGATATCCATTTTTTATTAATTTAAGCTTTTGTTTTCATTTCCGGATTCTCTGCGAAAGTGACTTCTTTTTGCTTCTAAGAATCGATGGAGTTTTCAGAAATGAACTCTTTTTGAATCAGGAAAACGACGGATATAATCTTCCGCATTTGATCAGATAAATGTTTTAAGGGTACATTGTAAATCGGGCATTGCCATCTTTGCATGGATGATCACTTGAAATTACGCTTACAGTCCCTTTAAATTACAAGGTATTGCAATAAGCATGGTAATGTGTAGACAATTTAAAAAATGTCTTTGATTTAGAACTTTAATAAATGTTGAATATTTAATGAAGTCTTCATGAACCCACAATCCACATAGATATAAAATATTTACACAATTTTAATTCTTTTTTTAACAAAAGGAAACCTACCTGAATTTTTTAATATATATATATCCATTTAACATTTTGAACTTTTTTATGAATATACATACCACCAGCCATTACCGTGCGTTCACGTAAAAATACCTGGTAGATTAAAAGACGATTTAAAACTAGTCATTATTGGATTTAACGGTTTAGTCTTTATCCTAGAGAACGGTGACTTTTGATTACAATTTGACCTGTTAAACATCATCTTTTCGCCTCATCTCTTTTTTTTAACGGTTTAGTCTTTATCCTAGAGAACAGTGACCTTTGATTACAATTTGACCTGTTAAACATCATCTTTTCGCCTTATCTCTTTTTTTGTCGACATACGCGTTTTAAACGAAAAAGTACAAAAATACAACTCCGTAAGTTTTAAGATTATTGAACTATAGACGAACACGTGATTAAATTAAAATAGAAGAAACCGAATGTATTTTGCTCTGGTTAGCCAGAGGTCTGTATAAACTATCTTAACCATCTAGCTAGCTTAAACAAAGCTTAAAAGGTATTTTTTACGAGCCGACAAATTTTATTTTAAGCATAAAGTTTAAATTGAAATCTGAAGAAAAGAAAAAGTCATTTGTGTAATTTTCTTATTTACTTAAAGATTTCTCAAAAGTCAAAAAGTTTAATCTCAATTAAAACCTAGAATGATGTGTTAAATGATAGGAAAAAAATTTTAATGTAAAATATTTTTCAAGGATTTTTTTTAGAAGTTTAAATGTAAATACGAGGTTTAGAGTACACTTTGAAATTTAAAGTTTAACCTAAGTATTTTTGGCGCATTCTTCAGAGGATTAAAAATTAAAAAGCTTCCATTACGTATTCTTGAAAAGAAAAACAATTTTCGTGCTTTTAAAAATTAGAATATTTCTTTCCACTCCACCCTAAACTAAACTGCAGTTATCAGTAATACAATGACCAAAAGAAAAGCTAGTTTTAGCAGAGAGTGACTCTCAAACTAAACATGCAAGGAACTGGTTCAAGTTTCTCTCGCTGTGCACACGAGCAAAAAAAGAAAATTAATTATAGTTAAAACATATCACGTATCTATACAAAAACTTGTTCTGTCTGCCTGTAATCTGTATGGTTTGAGTTGGCTGGCTGGGTATTCAATCAACGTAAAAACAGATGAACTGATCGAGCCGATTTTATAAAAAGAAAATTTTAAATGTCTCAACTTTGAAATTTAGAAATCCCAAAGAACCCATGTCAAAAATTTCATTTCCTGGGATATTTAGAAAAATGAAAATTTCCCTGTATGATAATAAAGGACTGCAGTGCAGTGTGTTTGGTAAATTATATTTCTAAGGGTGTCTGAAATGGGGAAATTATAAAAATTATTTTTTTTAAATATTTATGACACAGTTCTTATTAACTTTTAAATGTCTGTTTAAAATGAAACAGCTGTCCCCGGGGAGGCACGAGAACAACTTTAAATAGAAAACAAAAAACAAATATGACATTTATTTGTAGAAATTAATTAAAAAAATTTTTTAATTTAGACTGAGTTTAAGGACAGTAAAATCTACCCTATTCTGCCAAGGTAAGAATATTTGCAAGGCGAATAACAAATTTTTTTTAATCCGGGGTTCGAAATCGTTTCAAGGGGAGGGGGGGTACCCTACAGTCAACTTCTAAAGAGGCAGCATTCCAAAAGTTATTTCCCTTTTTACTAAATGGTTTTTTTAACATTTAAAAACTGAAATACTGTAAAGTTGAAGAAGTCCAATATATATTTTGATGTACTAAACCTTTTCCTGACATGAAACATATAAAAAATTAATGAAAACTGCAGTATACTTACCATTTATATATTTTGTTTTCTTTTTCATTTTTGTATAATTGTAAAATTATAGTTTCTAAATTGATAGGTATTTTCTGCTGAAGGATATGGTGAAAGATGCCACCCACCATCCAGATTACAAGGTGATAATAATCCCTTAGATTACAAGGTGATAATAATCCCTTAGATTACAAGGTGATAATAATCCCTTAGATTACAAGGTGATAATATTCCTTAGATTACAAGGTGATAATAATCCCTTAGATTGCAAGGTGATAATAATACCTTAGATTACAAGGTGATAATAATTCCTTATATTACAAGGTGATAATAATCCCTTAGATTACAAGGTGATAATAATTCCTTAGATTACAAGGTGATAATAATTCCTTATATTACAAGGTGATAATAATTCCTTAGATTACAAGATTATAATAATTCCTTATATTACAAGGTGATAATAATTCCTTAGATTACAAGATTTTAATAATTCCTTTTATTACAAGGTGATAATAATTCCTTAGATTACAAGATTTTAATAATTCCTTAGATTACAAGGTGATAATAATTCCTTAGATTACAAGATTTTAATAATTCCTTAGATTAAAAGGTGATAATAATCCCTTAGATTACAAGGTGATAATAATCCCTGAGATTACAAGGTGATAATAATTCCTTAGATTACAAGGTGATAATAATCCCTTAGATTACAAGGTGATAATAATCCCTGAGATTACAAGGTGATAATAATTCCTTATATTACAAGGTGATAATAATCCCTTATATTACAACGTGATAATAATCTCTGTTCCACACAAATTCATCTCAAAGGGACTGTCAACGAAATTTCCTTCATTGAAAGAATTACATGAACGATTCACAATGGTACCCTTAAATCCTTTAGAAGAGATATTCTTGTTTTCTCTCTGAATAATTATAAACTTTAATTGCAGATTATATTTCTAAAAGTGACTCGCGGTTTTATTCAAGGGCATTCAATAAAAATCCTCATCGTTAATCAGATTGTGGGTTGAATCTGTCAGATATCTCTTTAATTGAAAGTCATTTGAAATTACGCCGACAATCCCTTTAAGATGAATTCTTTGACCCGTTACAATAATGAGACATTTTTGAGCCACATCTGTACTAGTCACAATCTTTTATACAAGAATTAACCCCTGAAAATGAACGCATTTTAGTCTCTGAAAATTTTCCAAAAATATTTGATTCTTGAAACTAATTATCCTTGTCAAATATTATGTTGAAAGGATAGGATCGTCTCGTCACCAAACTTAGCTTAATTTTAAGAATATCTTAATTTAACAATTTAGTGACGTCAAATTAATTCTGATTTTGGTTTGAGAATTTTTTTTACCGTGTCTATTATGGAAAAGTACTGAGTTACCCAATTCTCCCAACAAGGACAAATTATATAAGATCTTCAATTCACGCTTGTACCATCTTATTCTATTTTTTCTAACTTCTTTTTTTAGCATTTCCAAGATTATATTAGATGTTAAAGACCTAGTTCAGAAAATGGAATTCCGGAAACCAGGGTTTCATTTAATCATGAACCCTTAAACATAATGTTTACAAATAAATAAAAGACCAAGGATTTTTTCTGAAATTGAAAATAAATGAAAGACCATAAGTATTTTCTTACTTTCATCCTTAATTTTATATTTATAATAAAAACATTTTAATATTACTGGTTGTTCTTTGAATCTTGACAATTTTTAAATGGCTTCATTTCATGTTTTCCCATCTTTGGATTTTTTTTTTGCTGGCTTCAAACCTTCTACAGCGAGAACCATCTTATGTGTTTGTGATGCTGAAGCAAGCGGAGCAAAGTCAATCCTAGCTTTGTCGGGTCAATATTTTTAAAATGTTCTAGCTAAAAAAATAAGTATATCTATCTCATTCATGAGCAGCAAAAGGTTTAAAGGGAACCATTGTGAATCAGACATGCCACTTGATAATTAAATTATCATAAAAATAAGTCCACTATCCCTGTAAACAATTGAGTACCTGAAATGCCTCCCAGTCCCCATTGTAAATAGATCCAACTAATGTTGGCTGCCTGGACAACCTTCATATTGGGATAGAGCCTGAAAGGAATTAAGTCTTTGCTACAGACTAAAATTTTCTAATCTTCCCAACCTAAAAAACTTAGATTTGTTATCTTACAAAATTTAGTTAAAAATATCTAAGGTCTACGACATAGGGTTTAGAAAATCTGAGTTTGTGGCAAAGACTCTGCTCCTTTTCAGATTTTCTGTGTTTATCACAAAACACTCAAAGTTCAGCGACTAAGATATACAACAATATGAAAAATTCAAAAAAAGACTAAATGGACACCTTGTATTTGTATGTTATTAAGATTTTTAATAATCTTTTAAATAGTTTGATATTTGATATTTACAAATTTATGACAAACCATGGTTTGGGATTAAATAATTCAACAAAGGGCTGTTAAATCATTGAGGGACTCGATTTGTAGACTTATAAAAAGATAAAAGGTGTATTAATAATGGGATAAGATTAATAAGGATGAGATTAGATCTCTCGAGACATCAATACAATTTACACTTTTGTCATTTATAAATAGAATTAGGTTCGGTCCAAGTTTTAATCCAAATTAGAAAATATAGTTTGCAAAATGCAGGGGGATTTTAACCCAACCCAGTTTTCTTCAAAATTGACATTTTAAAAGATCGCGATTTAGAAAAATTTCCCCCTGAATTTAAGATGTAGAGTTGAATGTCACACTTCCTCGCAGGATGATTTATCTTTCTATAAGGAAGTTCTCATGCATTACATGAAGTTCGTTGCATAACATTCCTATTGAGGCAGTTCAATTAACAGGCAGTAAGGTCATTTGACAGTACGCTCACTGCCTGCATATCTATATATATATTATCGTTGGTTTCAATATGTACACAGAGTGCACACAACCGCAATTGACTTTCCTTGCCTTACATTCTTGGCAATGTCAGTTTCACAACAGCACCCTTGGAACCCTTTTCTGATCAATTATGTGGAAGATATTGTCGTGTTTCTATGTTAAAAGTGGTTTAATTCTGATAATTCCTATATGTTTTGCTGCAGTAAAAATTCATTAAGAAACTTCAGTTGAAAATAATCAGTTTACAAAATTGTAAACATATATATATCTAATTCATAGCTGATCAGACAAAGCTTTTAAAGGGTACCACCGAGGTGAATCGACCGGGTATTGACATCTTTGTATGGAGGGTCACTTAAATATACGCTTACAGTCCCTTTAAATTGGAGGGGACTCAGATGGTATTAAGTCTTCACTTTCAACCCCATTTTTACCTTTAGAAGCCAAATTTCAACCCACCATTCACAGCCATTTTTATTCATTCTGAGTTTAGCACTATATATATGAGAATAAAAATATACACAAATCATATGGCCGTGTCAAGCCAAAAAATAAATAAACTTGTTTTGAGCTTACATAAAAAGATCTATACATATTATGTACAGGGTATTGACAGTTCTATAATTAAAGGATTAACGAACATGTCTCCTAGTCCTATAGGTAATCACTAGTGCTTGTTTATCAAGACTTAATCTTCACGACAGGATAAACAAATTTAGAAAGAAAAAAAGTTAATCTTTTATAAAGCACAGTAATTGTAACAGGACTGGACAGAAACTCTAATATTCTAATCTCTACATATGATACTCTGATAGTGTAAACCTTTGACATTTCTAACTTTAAACATCCAAAATACATTGTATATAAAAAAAAATAAAAGATAATGATACATTAACTACATAGGAATGCGCCGAATTGAATTTGACAATCATAACTTGTAATATCTGAATAGTTTAATAAACAACTTGGCTTAAAATTTGTATTGTTTAGGAGGTTTACCATGAGTCTACAATTCTTAAAGATTAATCTGAAAATGATGTTCTCAAGATCAACTCAACTGTACACTGTTTAGTGTACTGTATGCCGTACACTTGCTTCAAGAACAGGTTTTCTCAACAAAAGATGGAGAATAGTAACAGCCAGGGTTGTGTCAGCTGTATATCTCAACCTTCTTGATTACAAAATCCTAGATAATAATAGCATAAAAAAAAAATTTGAGTTTTAGAAAAATACCCGATTTATAATTTTAAAGATATTTGCTTTTTCATAATTAATTTGTTTAATATTGATTAACAAAATGCTGCCAGATTAAGATTAAAAATGGTACCTATCTCCCTTTGCTCTCAATTCACTTTGAGCTGAGTGAGATAAAAGTGCAGATAAATTCCCATTACTCTTTATGGCATCCCTCTAACTATCTTAAATAAATCCATTAACCCCCCCCCCCCGGAAAAAAATGTACAATTGTTTATTTTTATAAATAGTGAAGGGAGGATGTGATTGTTTTCAACCAAGACCTTGTATCCCTCTCTTCTACATGAATTAAATATTTGAACCTTTCGTGAGAGACATTTACCAGTGGATATCAATCTGTCGTAAACATAGAACTAATTTTCAATATATCTTTGGAACCCGATTACGGGGATTAGATTGCCACAAAGTTTTATTTTCTATTCCCAATATATTTGCAACCCGATGTCGTAGACCTTTGATATCTTATTCTATAAATTCTGTTAGATCAAATAATTTCAAAATGTGAAATATCAAAGGTTTTACACCATCAGGTGGCAGGATCTAAGAATTAGAAAATTTTTTTTGGGGAAAGAACTCAATTCCTTTTCCATAAATCTGAACCTTTAGTAAAAGATTTACTTATAAATTGGAACCTTTTGTGAGAAACCCTATATAACTAAACATTATGTGACAAAATCCAAAACTTTGAACGTTTTTTCAAAGTTTAAAAAAATTGCCAAAGACTATTTTTATAAATGTTAATGTATCATAAATGTATTGTTTGTTTTTATATAAAAACCACCAAAATACACCTTGGAATAATTGTAAAAATAAAACATATCAAAACTGTTCTAAACTTTTAAAACCAGAGTACAACAAGTCATGGTTTAATACTTTTGAGCGAGCAAATATTCGTAATATAAATTTATTTTAAAAGGAAGTGTTCGCAAAAAAATGAAATTGAATTTTGGTTCGAATTTTATCATTCTTTTAATTGATTTGTCATTCAATCCCTTACTACTTACAGCTACTTTATTTGTTATCAATTCCTATTTCTTATAATTGATTTGTTATCAATTCTTACTACTTACAGCTACTTTATTTGTTATCAATTCCTATTTCTTATAATTGATTTGTTATCAATTCTTACTACTTACAGCTACTTTATTTTATCAATTCCTATTTCTTATAATTGATTTGTTATCAATTCTTACTACTTACAGCTACTTTATTTGTTATCAACTCATATTTCTTATAATTGATTTGTTATCAATCCTTACTACTTAAAATTGATTTGTCATCCATCCATATTTTTTATAACTAATTTGTTATCAATCCATACTACTTATAACTGATTTGTTATCAATCATTTCTACTTAGAATTATAATTGATTTGTTATTAATCTTTACTAATTATAATTGATTTGTTATCAATTCTTACTACTTCAAAGTTATTTGTTATCAATCCTTACTTCTTACAATTGATTTGTTATCTATCTATATTAGTTGTAATTGATTTATTATAAATAATTTCTACTTACAATCGATTTGTTATCAATCCTTACTACTTACAGCTGATTTGCTATCAATCTTTACTAATTATATTTGATTTGTTATCACTCCTTACTACTTACAATTGATTTGTTATCTATCTATATTAGTTGTAATTGATTTGTTATCAATCTTTACCAGTTAAAATTGATTTGCTATGAATCCTCTTTAGTTATAACTGATTTGTTATCAATCCTTACTGCTTAAATTTGATTTGTCATATATATAAAATAGTTGATTGATAAAATAATTGATTTTTATCAATATTTACCAGTTATTTTTGATTTGTTATCAATAATTACCAGTTGTTATTGATTTGTTATCCTTTATAGTTATAACTGATTTGTTATCAATCCTAACTTCTTATAATTGATTTGTTATCAATTCTTACTACTTATAAATGATTTGTTATCAATCCTTACTTCTTACAATTGATTTGTTATCTATATCTATTAGTTGTAGTTGATTTGTTATCAATAATTTCTACTTACAATTGATTTGTTATCAACCCTTACTACTTACAGCTGATTTGTTACCAATCTTATGATAGATTTTTTATCAATTATTTCTACTTATAATTGATTTGTTATCAATCCATATTAGTTATTATGTTATCAATCCATATTAGTTATTATGTTATCAATCACTTTTCCATGGGTTGAACCAATCGTTTTAAACGATTCTTTTATTCAAGTTTTTCTTTTACATATATTGTAAGATGTTATAGAAAGATGATAAGATTCCTGAATTAATTAAATCTCTTAATATTTGTTTTCATTAGAGTATATGTGCATGTAATACAACAAATAATTATTGAAGATCAAAACTTGTAAATTTTAATGTTTATTCTGTGCCGTACTGCTGTATGTTGTAATTATACGTGTAATTTTAAAGAGCTGTACAATAATACGAAATAAATTTAAACAATTTAATTTTGTATACGCATTACTTTTTACTGTGTTTTATTTCTTGTATTTAACATTAATGTCTAAACGCTATATATATATATCTGAAAATCTAATGCGTTTATTACTTTTTTCCGACCAATTAAACTAATTTAATCTCGAGTTTAGGAGAAAATTAAAAGTTTTCCAAGTCTCTTTGTCAAATTATAGAAACATTAAACATGTGAGGGCTTAGGGTTGCTGGATATTTTCTTCATAAAGTTTTCTTATTGTAGAATTCGATTTTTAAAAATGAATGGATGGATGCAGTTTCAAAATAACAGCAAAATTATTTTAATATTTTAAATAGCATGAAAAACATTTCATTTTTTTTATCTATTGATCTTTAATGTTTTTGAATGTCGACTTACATATTTTCGTAAATTTAAATCCATAACCTTTTATTAGATAGTAGTACGGCTTTCGTTAACGAGCTGAAGAAAAGTTAACGAACATTAGGAATATCTACCGTTAGCACCTGTAAAAATAGAAATCGTTGATGAACGGTAACAAACCGTTAGCTAAACTAAAAGTCAATTTTTTGGGTAAACACACGAAAGTCTACAATTAATGGGCAGGAGCGAAAACAAGGGAGGGGGCAGTAGTCCTCTTGCCCCCCCCTGGGATGTCCTCTTTAAAAAGTACAGTTGAACATTTTCTTGGCGCTTTGCGCCATTTATTTTTAAATTTTACTTAGTATTTCCCTTTTATCTCTCCCCCCACCTATTTGATAAACAATAGCTATATGCTCCGTATATGCAATTGTTTAGCATGTCTTCCCGCAACCCCCATAAAAGTCGGGGGGAGATTACGTAAGGGAGAATAATGAGGACGGAAGACTAATGATAGTCATCAGTAGACTACTCAGGACTTCAGAAAGTAATACAGAACTATACAGAGGAATACTTTATTATATATAGTCCTTGAATTGGGGCTACAATGGGCTATACATAGGAGACATGTAGTTGACTTAATATAAGGCCAGGAGGGGGGGGGGGCAAAACTCACCATTTGGGGGGGGGACAAAAAAATTTCCCCCTCCCCCAGGACAAATAATATTTGAATGCTTGGAGTTTGACATGTACTTTTCAAAACTGAAATGTTCTTGTCCCTAGCTTCAGTTTGATTGGAGTAATTGACCAAATCATGTTTGATTCTTGCTTGAGATCTTGCATATTTTAGTTTACACAGGATTTTTTAGATGCTTAGTAAATAAACAAAACACCGAGGGACATGGAAGGCCAATGGCCAATGGCTATGCTATAAATACTTGCTAAAACTTTAATTTTCCTTTGTAAACCTTTGAAATTTCAAAGTTTGAGCATATTGCAAAGACATTCCACGCAAATCTGCCCCTTTAGTGAAAGTAAATTCAACCTTTATGAAGCAAAAGTCTGACCGGGCCAACCTTGTTGCACCGGCTAGTCCTGTCCATAGAGCTAGGTACAGTACAAACTGGGACTGGAAAGGTTGACCCGGCTCGGAAATTTAAATGTACTACGGCTTCCCGTGCTTCAAACATAACTTACGGCGACAATATTTCTTTATGTTTTAAATATTTTTCAATTTGACTCCACAATTTCTGTTTTCTCGAGTTTTAATAAAAATTCTTTGATCCGTTTCAATTCACATTTAAAGAAAACTTTTAGATGAATCCTTCATATTTGAGATTCTTTTCATCTGATATTAGATTATTTTCAACACATTTAAAGAATTAAACATTTTTTTTATTTCCAACTTTTTACTTAAACTATTAAATAAGTTCTATTTCTGAGTAAATTTTATTCCAAAGCATTTTTTCAATTCTTTGATGGACTAGAAGTATGAGAAGGGAATACAAGGTAAAAATTTGTGAAACTGAATTGAATATGTAAATAAGTAAATAAGTAAATAAGTAAATAAGTAAATAAGTGAATAAGTGAATAAGTAAATAAGTAAATAAGATTTTTGATTTCAAAAGTGTTTAATTTACAAAAGATGTATGTACAATGCAGTACAATGCAATACAATGCAGCACATGTAATATAACTAAATCTGTATTATATGTTTCTGTACTTAGATCTTAAAGATGTTTGTGAAATTAACTTTAATTTGACGAGAAAATTTTGCCGAAAATCGAAATCGAAATAGTTTTACTAGTAACTGTTAAATCACTTAAAAAGGGTCTGTTTCAGTGGCGCAACTAGAACTTTTCTGAGGGGGGGGTCGAAATTTAATTTTGAGGGGCTGCAGTGGGGTGTACAAGTGGGCTAGCCCCCTTATCGACAAAAAAAAATCAAAAAAGCGCTGTTTTCATGATTTGAAATAAAAAACAGTATTTTTTAATTGTGCTCAATAATATACCAAATTATTGTTTTTGTGTTTAAAAAAATTTACTTCCAAAACCTTTAAAATGAATGACATGAGTAAATCAATTGAACATGGCGCGAAGCGGCAACAAATTTCTGTTCTTTTATATGTCTTATAATGTCATATTCACTTTGTATGTATGAAGTCAAATATTACCATAGATAAATAAATAAACATATTACAGTCTACTGCAGCTTTTTATAAGTCATCCAGTATCGTAGGTCCTAAGTAGTAAGTAGTTCCTGGCAGTACTTGACAATATTTTGTCTGTCCATAATCCATAATAGTCTTTTTCTGATTGAAGTCCCTCTGTCCTTGTTTGCCAGCAAGGGTCTTCCTGTTTTCCTCTTATAATTGGCAAAATTTGATAAAAGATGGTCCACAATTATGATCTTTAGATCGTTTTTAAACAAATCCCAATCCTACTCTCTATCACTTGAATTACAAATATAAGCAAAAACATAAAAATAGAATATATAGAATAAATAATACAAGCAAAACAACTTGAATAAACGAAGAAAAGAAAAAGAAAATTGTGTAACCTTTACAATACGGAATTTTTAAAATGAATAATGTCAAAACATATAAAATGAAAAACACAAGAAAAAAACTAGAAAACGTACCTTACTCGTTTGAAGAGTATTGAATGACTGGAAAGGATTGACTAGTTGACGGTCAAATACATGATTTCGATCAACACTATAACGTACTGTTGGTAATACGCATTATTCATTTTTCAAAAGATTGCAATTAGCATTATGTTTTCTTGTTCAGTCCTGATCTCACTGAGTTGAAAATCTGGATGAAGTATGATTCCTCGACCTTCCTGACCATGCTATCCCTGGACCTGATCTTCCCGACCATGCTGTCCTTGGACCTGATCTTCTATATAGGAATGAAGGATACATCTGCATAGGAGTGTCCAGGGGCACGAAAGGGAACTCCTGGCTGTGTAATGATGCCTCTGTGACCCCTCAGCCTTTCTTTAGCCTCCTTCCATGTCTCTCCTATATATTGAGGATGGGAAGGACAAACTCGGCCTCCTCTCCTACATGTAATCATGTATATAATATTTGAGGAGGAGCAGGTCAGCTTATCCTTAATCCTCATCTTTTCTCCGGTAGAAAAGATTATCACCTCTTCAACAGTATTCTTTCCCATCTGTTCTCATACAGGGCAGGGAGATTTATTACAGGGTTTAAACCCAGCCTTATCTCTTTTACCTTGTCAATCATGTCTACTTGGAAGTTTAGACTTAACCAAGTGATCCTTACAATTCTCCACTCTTTGGTAGCATACCATAGGAGGAGAAGGTTAGATTTTCTTCATTACTGGATCTTCCATTAGAATCTTCCAGGATAATTTTAGAGTTTCAGAAAACCTTGGGAGTCTAGTCTGGTTTACATAGATAATGAACTTTTCCAACTCCTCTCTAGACCCAAGGCAGAGAAAAAACAACTCATCAGTAAATCTTCTGTAAAACTGTATTGCAGTTCCAGTCCATTCTTGCTGCATCTTATTCTCTCACCAACCAAAGTGTGGGAGCTGCCCTGGTTCCAATTGCTGTTCGCTAGCTGTTCCCTCCCTCTGTAAATACGGTTTGTCTCTAAATTCAAAAATATCGGAACCCAGGACAACTGTCATTAATCTGGTGAGGAAGTCTGTCCGTACTGATTTATCTGATCTCCTCTCTCCTGCAGCTCCTGCAGCAACCAGTCCTTCTTCCCAAGGAACATTGGTATACATAGCTACAACATCCATGGATATTGGAAAAGCATAATGAGGTAGAAGTCCCAAATCATTTCACTTATCTTTTTCTCTCAACAGACCTGATGTATCTTCAATATAGCTTGAGAGTTTCATTACATCTGCCTTCAGATGATGATCAACAAATGTTGACAAAAACTCTGTATTATAGAGCCAGACCCAGATACAACCTCTCTCAAGGGAGGTAAATTTGAACTGGGTTCAACAGGTTTATGATCTTTTTCAAGATCATAAAGTTTACCTGGAGTAGGTTTGTCTGGAACCATGAAAATAGCATCCTTCTGCGAAATATATTCTTCTCTTACTATCTCACTCACTAAATCCCTCACAATCTCCCAGTACCTCTTTAAACAGTCCTTCTTCACCTCAATGTATTTGGGTGCCTAGTTTCCAGTTATATCTATGTAGGTCTCACCAAGCTTGTTTTCCATAACTTTTACATATAGACCATAATCCAGCACACATACTCCTCCAGTTTTATCTGAGGGTTTTATGATTATCTCACACTCCTTTTGTTTACGCTGCAAAGTTCTGATATAAGCCAATGCATGTACGGCACTTAGATGTTCCTGCAGTTTTGGTGGACAAGGGTGGTTTCTGGGAAAATTAGTTTTAATAGCCTTGTCCTGAAATATACTCTGGGTCTGAATCCCATCCTCATCTTCTCCGCTTCTATCATCTTCTTCTGCTTCCTGATTTTGCTAAACCAAAACTCTTTCCATCTGCATGCTCTGGAGTACCTCTGATAGGCTAGTTCTACTTTAGTTCTATTCACTGTTCTGCGCATCGGACAGAAATGTAAACCTTTATTTTTACTTAAACTCGTTGAGCTGTAGTTCGAACAAAGTTTCAATTTCTTTTGGTTCATCTTTCTGATCTTTCGTTCTCTCTTATTTCTGCTAACAAAGCTCCTGGAACTGCGTTTTCCTATTCCAGAGTTTTTTGGTTCACACTGTTTTACTATGAGTTTTACTTTATGGTGCCCTTGAACGATTTTTCTTCCCTTGCTAAGTGCTTTTAATTTGTTTCTTTTCCCGAGTAATTTCTTTTGTGGTCCAGCAATTTTACCTGGTATTTAATAGAATACAAATTCCCAGGAAAATTCTTTTCTGAAATATTAACATTTTTTAAACATTTTCTCCAGAAATTGAAGAACAACAGAATAGTTTCTTTAGTCTCACGTAACCACTTTTTTCTGAGACTTACCTCGATCGAGACTCTCCTCATAAGTTTAATTGCCCTAATATCTGGACAAATTTCTTCTTTTCTCTTTTATTTGTCAAAACCCACCCTTCCTCAACAATTCGAGAATTCCTTTCGATCAAAAACTTTCTAAACTAAAACCGTCTTCATCAATCTTTCCTTTCAGCTCTTAATGATTTATATAATACTAGCTTGGGAGCCCAGCTTTGCCTGGAAACTAACAATTCTCTACAAAAAGTCAGCCCACTGAATCCATAATCTTAACCCAAGCTAAGGATATTGACTTGCATGGTTTTCTACCTATCAAAGTTTGAGGCAAATCTGTCAGGGGGGGGGGGGCGAATGTCCCCTGCCCCCCCCTGTATCCGCCTCTGCCTCTCATTTCTACGGGCCTGATTGTATATTGATAAACCTTTCCTTTCATTAAAAGCATACAAAAAATTGATACTTTTAACAAAATGAATGTCATTTTGGGTGCTTTGGATTCTTACTCTTGAGTTTAAGATTTGAAAAGTGTAAGCTCTGAGTTTTAGGAGGGGCTACGCCTCCCCCCTTCACAGGTCTAGGGTGGAGCACTGCCCCCCCCCTGTATACGCCCTTGTTTGGATGCCTTAAATTTAAATGATAGATTTATTATATACATGATATAGGATGAAATAAATCAAGTTTTCTCTTTAATATTGCTAAGTTTCGCCACTAGATGGGGTTGGTTGTAACACAAACAGCTGATATGAAAATGTAAATTTAGTTATATATCTTTTATCTAAAACTATACAACATACATACATAGAATTTTACTAATAATGAGATAATTTAACTCATTTAACTTAAATTAAATTGTCATTAGTGACTAAAGAGATATTTTATACAGTGGTTCGTGTATTATATTCAAGATCATAACTTAATTTAAATGCTCGTTACAGAAATATTGATTAAGCCTTAACAATTTTTTACATTTTCATACATCACTAGCTGAAGGCCCGGCGTTGCCCGTGGTAAAAAAAACGTATATAAACAAATTTCGGTAATTTCCTAGTAAACGGTTTTTGGATTATATAGATAACAACTATGATATTTTGCCTTTAAATTGAAATAGCTTTTCCTGGCAGTATTTACTATTTATATATGTTTGTTTAACCCTTTCCATGTCCTTTCTGTCTGTAGGACATCGTTTTGTTGTTCTTTTTCCTTTTAATTTATCATATTGCATAATTGGCTTCACAATCTTTTCTCTCTTTTCAAGTTTGCATTTATTACATTTAGCAAGGGCATATCCCTCGGTGTAAAAATGGCAAAGACGGTGCCCTTCCTGTATAAAAGCCACTTATCAGGCAATTTTTTTTCTCTTTCCAAAAATGTTAACTGGTAAAAAGTTTTCAACACGATTGAGGTTAAAAATACTTAATTTTTATTTGTGTTTAGAGAATGTGGGCGGGAGGAGGTGAAGATTAAATAAAAAAAAGCAAGATGGAATCCTTAATTGATATTGAAGATTTCTCCGGCAGGTAAATCAGGCGCCTCCAAGTTTGACATTTCATCTAGGAATTCAGAAATTTGTCCTGTAGGGGGGTTTTGGTTTTTTCTTTCAAGTGGGGGGGGGGCGAAGCACCCGTTGGGCCCCAAAACTCCATGGAAACCATAGATTTCACTGATCTAGGGGGGGAAAGAGCTCTCATCACATAGCCCCCCCCCCCCCTTACAAATAGATTTTCGACTTTCCTTGCGAAATATCTCTCTTACCCTCTCTCTCCTTGAAAATTTAACCGTCCTTGAATTATTTGATGGTTAAAAATCAGCTTTTAAAATCTTAATTTCTTGAATATGTGTATATAACTCCCGGTATCATTATCTAGGTTGCTCCACCAAGCAGCTCTCTGGGATAACGCAGAGTTGCTGGAGGACTTGTTGAACGGTGAGGAGCTGGAGTTCATCAACTCTGCAGACTCCTGGGGAAGGACTCCTCTCCATGCAGCTGCTACCACAGAAACTTCGCAATGTCTTCGGATACTTGTTCAAGCAGGTTCAGATATTAATGCGCCATGCGGGCCTAGGGGAGAATGCCGCACTCCTTTACATATAGCAGCTGAACATGGAAATGTACAAAATGTACAAGTAAGTAATTTTGTCCATTATTCTTTAGGCCTATAGAACAAAAAGGATTAGTACAGATACAGAGTCTGTTCACTGTACAGACTTTAAAAAAAAAAACGACTCCTAATTTATGTATGTATGTATATTATGATTTAGTATTAATAAAAATAATGTAATATAATTTGAACAAGTGACTAAAAGGTTACATTTTTTAATACTTTTCTCAATTGAAGTTTTTATACCAGGAATGGAAACTTTACACTTCTAAACTCGGCATTTTTTTTCTTTTTCTAAAACTATGTTCATATTAAGAGAAAACTAAAAAGATACGAATTTTTGCCACAACCTCAAATTTTCTAATCCATATATCTTTCCAACCTGATTGTGAAAACCTTAAATATTTTTTAGTTTAAGTTGGGTTATCTATCAAAATTTAGAGTTTTAAATATCAAAGGTTTTCGACATCATGGTTGCAAAGATATGCGAAATATTTTATTATAATTATAGAATATAGAGATATTAAGAATTTTTTTGAAATTTCAATTGATTATATCATGAAAATGTTTAATTTTGGACGAAATCATTCATATCTTTAATGATTATGAAAGCACAAAAAAGGCAGATCATATTTTTGAGATTGCAGGCCTGGGGTGGGGCTATTTAGTTATTTTTTCATAAAAATATTGCCAAAATTTTGTTGCCAAATAGATGCCGCTTAAAGTAAGGCCAGGGACGACTTCATGTCTTCAATTAATTGATGAATTATAACCACACTTTTGATGACAAAATTTGATGCAGATATTTTTTTGGGGATATAATATTTTTGAATTTCAACAATTCTTTGCAAGGTTTTGGTTGAGGCTGGAGCTGACCTACTGGCCAAGGACGCCCTGGGTCTCACACCCCTCGACCTCGCGGACAAGATGGATCACACTGAGTGTATGGAGGTTCTCAGGGAGGCTGTGGATAAGAAGGAACAAGAGAAACAAAAAGATTTCTATAATTTGTTAGACGCCTGCGCTGCTGGTGACATAAACACTGTTAAAACTATTCTAGGTAAGAAAAAGAGATAAAATAATCTAAGACTGAGAGTGATAAAGAGTAAAAGAAAATTTAAGGATAAGAAAGAAGGAAAACTGGTAAATTACCCACTCTTGGATTAAATCATGTATAATGTATATGCCCTTGTTCAGTAATGAGAGATTGTGAAAGTATCTGTTTATTTGTAGGAACTGACAGCTATGCCGCAGACCTGGTTAACTATGTACCCAACGGTAGCAGCAGTCTCCTCTTCAAATCCTCCGAGCATGGGCAGAGGGAGGTGGTCAAGTATCTATTGGAACGAGGAGCCCGAGCACAGATTCATCCTGTAACTAAATACTCTCCTCTGTATATAGCAGCGTATAATGGAAAGAAGGATATTGTTGAGATATTATTAAAAAAGTTCCCTGAACTAATAAACATGCAGACAGTAGAAAAATGGCTGCCACTCCATGCGGCGTGTTTCAACGGACACGCAGCTGTTCTGGAGTTCTTGTTAAAGTACAAGTTCCCTGATGATATATTAATCAATTTCAAAGATAGAACAGGATGCTGGAAATATGAACTTCCGTTTGATATAAACCAGCGAGATCTTTCCGGTCAGTCTATTCTTTACCTGGCTTGTTGTATCGGTAACCTGAGGATGGTTGATCTTCTCCTGGAGTTTAGAGTTAAAGCAACTAGTACAACCCTTCCACCTCCAGATTCAGAGGAGGAACCAACAGAGAGAGCTCCAAAACCCCGTGGAATCGGTCTGCAAGCTCTTCTTTCAAAATTTCAATCAAAAGAGGAAATTCTCAAGTCTAACGAGACCTGGATTAAACCTGTAGACCTTGACCTGTACTGTAATCAGGGTTCGGAGACAGCTCTTCATGTTGCAGTGAGGAATCGTCATCATGCTATAGCCTCCCATATCTTAGCCGCCGGAGCTGTTCCTAATCTTGCAATGCAGAACCGTCGGAGTAGTGTTGACGGAGAAACCTTCTCCAAGTCCTCGACTTGTTTGCTGGAGGCAGCCAAGAACCGGGATATGGGAATGATAGATCTTCTTCTGAGATATGGCGCTAGAGATGATCAAAACCTTGCACTAGCTGCTGCCGCTAAGACGGATGATTTCTTAGTAATGTCTAAACTGCTTGCTCTGAAGGCTCACCAGGACCAGGAGTCCAGTGTAAACAAGAATGCTATTGCTGAAATGCATATGGGAAGATCAATGAAAGGTAGGTCATCTGTTAGTTCTCTAACCTACAACTCAATGTGTCCAAGCACCCCTGTTATGATTAACTGGCATCAGACCGGAGCACTAACTGTTGTTAAAGAGCAGTGGCTCACAGAATGTGCCGTAAAACAGAACCCTAAGCTAAGATTGAGCCCGAAATATCAACCAATGGCTCTTCATGCAATCACCAGGTTAGATTTATCTAACAATGAGATTATCCAGCTCCCAGAGGTTCTCTGGTCCCTGCAGAGTTTGAAGTTCCTAAGTCTGGCTGGGAATAAGTTGGAGATGTTAAACGACTGTTCCTACTCTTCTCCATGGTTAGAGGAGATACAACTGCAGGATAATAGATTAGAATACATCCCTACTAATCTATTCAAACTCCCTCTCCTGTCCATTCTTGACGTGTCTAACAACAAGCTCCAGAATGTTCCATTTGCTCTCTGGACGTCCACCTCTATCCGGGATATAAACTTGTCCCTGAACATGCTCTCCGATCTACCGACCTCACTGAGTATGCTCCGCCACGAATCCGTCTCTTCACTAGGGGCGGAGAGCCAGATGTACGATTCCTCGTCTGTTAACAGTGATGTCGGATCGGATAATGTCTCAGTCCAATCAGATCCTGAGGATTCTATAGATATTGAAGACGATGCTAAACAATTGGAGGAGAAAACCTCCCAACTGGATCAGATCCAAGTAAACCACTGCAACAAGTGGAAGTCTAGTCTAGTCATTGTAGAGAAGGAGCAGTTGGATCCAACAATAGATAAAGACGAATGCAAGCTCCAAAGTCTAAACCTTTCTCACAACTCCTTCCGTGAGATCCCTCTAGGTCTACCATGTCTAGCTCCTCATCTTACCCGTCTTCATCTCTCATATAACTCATTATCAACGATTGGACCTTTATCAAGATATCCAGCCTCCTTGAAACATCTAGATTTATCCCACAATCAGATAGATTCCTGGCCAGGGGACATGGAGACAGATGGAAACTGTTATGCTCTTCAGGAGGGGAACCCAACCACAGGAAGTTCATGCAGTACTCCGGAGCCTAGGAAGGTTGGCAGATATCCTGTCCGACAAGGGTCTAGAGTATTCTGTCCGCACCGGAGACACATCAGGATGGAAAACCTGAGAACTTTGATCCTGGCAGATAACCTGCTCCGTGAGGTTTGTCTGTATGTTTCGCACCCGGATAATTTCAGTACTCCGTCTGAAGATCTGACCGAGGTTGGGAATGATATCTTGACTCCTAAATCTAAACTGATGTTCAGTAACCTAAGTATGCTGGATGTGAGTAACAACTCCCTAAAATGTATTCCTGTGAGTACAAGTGAGATAACTAATCTCTCCGTCCTGAATATCTCCGGGAATGAAGGTATAACTGATCTGCCCCCGCAGATGGGTCTCCTCTCCAGACTCTGGAACCTGAATACAAGGTAAAGATATTCTTTATTTGATACCATTTAAGGGGACTGTGAGCGTAATTTCAATTAACCCTTCATGCAAAGATGGCATTGCCCGATTTACAAAGGTACCCTTGAAACCTTTATCTGATCAGTAGAAATGGGCAAGTCACTTCTGTAGAGAAACCACAATTGAAAAATAATTAGTTGTTTCCTAAATAAACATTTACTACTAATTTATACTTGATCAGACAAAGGCTTTAAGGTACCGTTGTAAACTGTGCATTGCTATCTTTGCACGGAGGGTCACTTGAAATTACGCTTACAGTCCATATAAGAACCCCGGCATTGATTATAAAATCGCCATTTGTATTCACAATTAAAAAAAAATCTTTAATTTCTCTTCTATTCCTACTTCTTTTCTTTTTCTTTAATAATATATCTTTCAGGACTATTATTTTTATTTTTTCCTTGTTTTTCCTTTAACATCCCTTGATATTCATTACTTAACATTAGGATAGGACTACTGAAAGAAATGTATACTTTTTTCAGTTAATTTTATATATTTAAACCATTTATTTTGCCAATCTATATTTAAAAACGTAAAAAAGCGGTTTGAAGTAAAATCTTTAATTAAACATTTTTTTCTTGACACAAACCATTTTGGTGTGAGTTCTGTTGCATATTAACCACATCTGGGATATTTACAAATATTTTTGATATATTATTATGTAGACATTGTATTTTACTCTTGGACATATTCAATTCCATTTCAATTTAGAATTCACCTTGAGTTCATTAATTGTGTTAAAAAGAGAAGAAAAAAGCTAGATGTTGTTTAATAATGCTAAAGAGGATTTTATTTCATAGGAGAGAAATGTATTTTATAGGAGAGAAATGTATTATCTAGTAGGGAATGTATTATCAATGAAGGAAATGTATTATCTAGGAGGGATATGTATTTTCTAGTAGGGAAATGTATTTTCTAGTAGGGAAATGTATTTTCTAGTAGGGAAATGTATGATCTAGTAGGGAAATGTATGATCCAGTAGGGAAATGTATTATCTAGTAGGGAAGTGTATTATCTAGTAGGGAAATGTATTTTATAGGAAGGGAATGTATTATCTAGGAGGGAAATGTATTTTACAGGAGAGAAATATTTTTTACGAGAAAATAAATGGATTATATAGTAGGGAAATGTATTATCTATTAAGGAAATGTATTATCTCGTAGGGAAATGTATTTTCTAGGAAGGGAATGTATTATCTATGAAGGAAATGTATTTTACAGGAGAGAAATGTTTTATACGAGAAAATAAATGGATTATATAGTAGGGAAATGTATTATCTAGAAGGGAAATGTATTATCTAGGAGTAAAATGTATTATCTAGGAGTGAAATGTATTATCTAGGAGTGAAATGTATTATCTAGGAGTGAAATGTATTATCTAGGAGTGAAATGTATTATCTAGAAATGAAATGTATTATCTAGGAGGGAAATGTATTATCTAGAAGGGATTGTATTATCTAGAAGGGAATGTATTATCTAGAAGGCAAATGTATTATCTAGAAATGAAATGTATTATCTAGGAGGGAAATGTATTATCTTGTAGGGTTGTATTATCTAGAAGGGAAATGTATTATCTTGTAGGGAATGAATTATCTAGAAGGGAAATGTATTATCTTGTAGGGAACTGTATTATCTAGAAATGAAATATATTATCTAGGAGGGAAATGTATTATCTTGAAAGGAATGTATTATCTAGAAGGGAAATGTATTATCTTGTAAGGAACTGTATTATCTAGAAGGGAAATGTATTATCTTGTAGGGAACTGAATTATCTAGAAGGGAAATGTATTATCTTGTAGGGAAGTGTATTATCTAGGAGGGAAATGTATTATCTTGTAAGGAACTGTATTATCTAGAAATGAAGTGTATTATCTAGAAGGCAAATTTATATTATATAGTTTTACTCGAGTTTAGTGATAAGCGTTGTTTTTTTCGTTATTTAAAATTTTAAAGTTGTTTATTTTTTAAGATATTAGACTGAACCATTGATTTTTCTCTGTCAGACTCCCACTTTTGCAAATGCAAAATGTTAAGTAAAAAAACTTGTAGAAAATCTAATTTTGAATCATTAATCAGACCTTGTAGACTTTTTGTGGAGTATCCTGAAAAACGGATTAAATATGATGCCAAACCCTAGTCCATTTCATTTCTGTTTCGTGATAAAAAATTCATAATATCCATTATTCAATTTATTCACTTTCTTCAGCTTTGGAAAAAGCTTTGGATAAGAAATTCTTATTTTTTAAATGTCTTTTTCGCTTTTTTGTTTGTTGTAACGGTTTAACTAAAATAAACAAAAATTCACAAAGTCACTTAGATTCATTAAGGAATTGAGTCGTTGACCCAAACTCTGATGTTCTAATCCCAAAATCTTTGCAACCCAAAGTCTTAAACATGAGATATTTCAAACTATGAGTTCTGTTAGATCAAATTATAATAATCTTTGTTTGAAATATCAAAGGTTTACACCATCAGGTTACAAAGAAATATGAATTTGAAAATTAGAGGTAGTGGCAAATTCTCAAGTTAATTTTCTTTTACAAGATACAATTTCTGTGATTTCTTTAAAGGGAGTGTTCGCGAAAAATGAAAGGGGGTATAGGCTTAATGCGATAAAAAAGCGCTTTTGATCGCTACTAATCTTACTTCTGTCTGTTGCGTCTATAAGGAGAAAATTGTTAAAGACGTTTCATACCGAATAACATGACGTCCATACAAATTGAGAAAATTGCAACATACTACTTAGACCGTAAAAAAATCAATTTAATTTCAAACAAGTCATTCAGATATTACAACCTATAGTCATCGATTATCTTTCGCCACATTTATATATAGTTGATTTTTCATAATATGTTTTAATTGTTATGATCTGAGAGTTACTTATAAAAACATTTATTCCTGTTTCGAGGATTTTTGGTAATGAAGACGACATTTCCATATTTTCCAGGAATGTTCGAAAACAAGTTGTAAGCTTAATATTATTTAAAAAAATCAAAATCAAAACTAGTATGAAATATCAAATATATACAAATGTTGCGAAAGATAATCGATGAATATCGATGAATATCTGAATGATTTGTTTGAAATTAAATTGATTTTTTTGCGGTCTAAGTCGTATGTTGCAATTTTGTCAATTTGTATGGACGCCATGTTATTCGGTATGAGACGTCTTTAACAATTTTCTCCTTATATAGACGACAGATAGAAGTAAGATTTGTAGCGATTAAAAGCGCTTTTTTATCGCATCAAGTCTATACCCCCTTTCATTTTTCTCGAACACTCCCTTTAAGCTACTTTTTATTCTATTTCTAAGCAAAATATGATGTCGGAACTTATGTGTTGATCTCGATATCAAATGTGGGCACTTTAAAATTTAAGGATAAAACTTGATCCGTCATTTAAAGTTATCCCTGCAGGGTATGACCGCTACAGAAGAGGAATTAAATTAAATAACATGGAGATCAATGCTTAATCTAGAGATTCACAATTTGCTAAATTTCTGACTTTAGGAAACTTTAGCTGACCTCTTATTTGAAGTGGTGACAACGTGTATATTTTTATAATTATTTAAGTATTTTTGTTTTGTTTAGGGGATGTAACCTACAGGAACCTCTGGCCTCTATGACGAACTCAAAGCACTACAAGACGATGGATATTATCGGATATCTCAGATCGGTCCTTGAGGACGCTAAACCATACGCCAGGATGAAACTGATGGTTGTTGGAGTTCAAGGTATCGGGAAGACGACCCTCTTAGAACTACTCCGAGCTGAAGGAGGATCGTATAAGAGAACCAGGCAGTCGGAGCACTGGGCTAGGCGAATGGGAAACAAGAACATGACGATGAAGAGCGGGAGAGGAGTGAGTATGAGCACTGTCGGAGTAGATATCGGAGATTGGACGTATGAGAAGAAGAATAAAACCCAGAATATGTTTGGACCTGTTGTGTTTCGAACCTGGGACTTTGGTGGACAGCAGGAGTACTATACAACACATCAATACTTCCTCTCCAGGAGGAGTCTATACCTTGTTCTCTGGAAGATCGGAGACGGGGAGAAGGGTATAAATGAGATCCAACAATGGCTGATAAATATCCAGGCCCGGGCACCCAACTCCCCGGTTATAATTATAGGAACCCATCAGGATGTGACTAGTACTCAGTTTCCGCCCTCGTTTAGTGAATATTTACAGAATAAGATTAGGGATAGGTTTATTAACCTTGTGGACCCGGAGAAATGTGGGTTACCTCGAGTCCTAGACTCTCTAGAAGTGAGCTGTAAAACCAAATATAATATTAAACATCTTGCAAACCTTATCTACGATACTGCATTTAGTCTCAAGTCCCAAGGGAGTAAACAAAGGCTCCTGGAGCAGAAAATCCCCGCAACCTACCTCTACCTGGAGGAGATAGTTGGAGATCTGTGCGTAGAGATGCGACACACTGGACACGATCCTGTCCTAGGACAAGTGGAATATGAGGAACTGGTCACATCTCATATGAAGTCTAAATACAGTACAAGCTTCAGGGATAGTGCGGAGCTTCACCAGGCGACAACTTTCCTACATGAGAACGGAGTCTTGCTCCACTATGATGATGCAACCCTACGAGATCTCTTCTTCCTGGATCCACAATGGTTGTGTGACATGCTCTCACATGTTGTCACAATTCGGGAGATCAATCCTTTTGTGAAAAATGGTATAATGCTTCTTGAAGATTTGAAACATGTTTTTAAATCCTCAACTGCCGTTTCTCTCTCTGCTAAATCCTACATCGTGAATCTACTTAACAAGTTTGAGGTTGGATTGACCTGGGATAGCAGAACCCTTCTCATACCTTGTCTTCTACCTACAGAAACCATGTTGTACAGCGGGATACCAGGGATAGATAGCAGGGTTACCATCCCTCTTAGATCTAGAGGATGGGCACAGAGAGGACGAAGATCTATTAATACTTCTGCAACTACTGTTGTTGGAAAATCATCATTTTTCACTCAAGATCTAGAGGATAAAGGTCTAACGATGCAGAATCGGAGCAGAAGCGTCCCAGCCCGACGTTTACTGAGATCTAAAGATATCTCTTCTCCAATCGATCAATCAAGAAAAGAAACAAAAAAGATTCCTCGAGATTATGATCTCTCTCATAGATCTGAGCCTGATCATGCAATCCATAGATTGATTCTTCTTGCCTATCTCCCCTCTGGATTCTGGTCTAGATTGCTGACAAGAATCCTAGGTGATGATTCTGTTGTGGAAACAATTAGATCCTATTTTGTAATACCTCAGGAGGTAGAACAGGATCCTCATCTGGGACGAATTATCAATGAGCATAAACCTGAGTGGGTTTGCTGGCAGACAGGGTTGGAGCTACAGTACCTGGATACTATTCTCTTCTCAGTAAGAGAGGTCCTCCCTAAGTCTATGGCAACACTGGATTATCACAACATGAATTTAATGGTGAAGCAAGAGGGAACCTGGGCGAAGGTTGATCAAGCAGGTTCAGCAATTATAGAAATATCCCTCCCCCAGGATACAGTTGTGATTAAACGTCCTGTAAAGGATTCTGGGAAAAGAGAATCTATTGGATACCAAGCTCTGGTTCTGGATCCCTGTCCTAGAACAGTTTGCCAGTTCTTGTCTATGGCAGTAGAGCATATTGACCAACTGCTAGAGGACTGGTATCCCAGTCTAGGTACTAGATTTGTTCATACATCAGAAGGGAAAATGTTGGTAACAAGGCTTGTCCCTTGTCCAAGATGTCTGACCAATCAAACAGACAAGGAGCAGAATGATCCCTGGAAAGATTGGAACTTTGTGAGTAGCAGACAGGTTGAAGAGCTGCTGGCGGAGAACAGGGTTCTCAAAGCATCTCGACAGTCCAGGGAGAGCAGGGATAGTGGAGTAGGACGGGAGAGTCCCAGGAACGGAAAGGGGACTTCTGAATCTATGGAACGGAAGCTCGATGTAGCAAAGCATGGTATTGGAGCACAGGAAGACAAGGTTTACACATTTCTGGTTGAAGAATGCATTCTCTACGCTTTTGATGGAAAGAACGCTGAATGTCCTCTACATGCTGAACTATCCTTAGCTCAGATGGCTCCTGACACAGTATTTCTTGACCTTGGAGAGAGGTTAGTCATGTCCTCAGAGGGTATAAAGAGGGGTTCTCTGATTGGACGTGGTGCATTCGGTTTTGTATTTGGTGCAACATGCAGGAGTAGGGGTGGACAAGGTTTCAGAGATGTTGCAATCAAAATGCTCCAGCCAGTAAACCCTGGACCCAGAGCCCGATCTTCATCATTAGCAGCATACAAGGCTGCGATGACAAAGTGGGAACGTGATCCTATGCAATATGCTTGCAAGGCCTATTGTACAGCAAGACAGGAGCTTAATATTCTACTGCATATTAAACACCCTCATGTAGTCCCATTAGTGGGTATCTGTATTAAACCCCTAGCCATAGTACTAGAGCTAGCTCCAGTTGGAGCTCTTGACTCAATGCTTAAACATTACAGAAGATCTGGAGCTAAACTATCCATCCCATCAATCCAGCAGATCTGTATTCAGATAGCTCGAGCTCTGGAATATTTACATCAGCAGCGTATTATATACAGAGATCTTAAATCTGAAAACGTTCTTGTATGGAGTTTACCACAACCCTTCGAGGAGGGAGATGCAACCAACGTCCACATGAAGTTAGCCGATTATGGGATATCCCGAGCCTGCTTACCGACCGGAACCAAGGGGTTTGGTGGGACAGAGGGTTTCATGGCTCCGGAGATAATGAAGTATAACGGAGAAGAAGAATATACGGAGAAGGTTGATTGTTTTTCTTTTGGGATGTTTATGTATGAATTGTTAACACTTCATCAACCATTTGAAGGACAGGAGACGGTAAAAGAATTGATTCTTGAAGGTGGTAGACCTCCCCTCACTCAACGTGAACTCTCATATCCGTCCTACTTTGTGGATTTAATGGTAACATGTTGGTCTCATCACTCCAGGGATCGACCTACCGCCAGCCAGATAGTTTCCATTGCTTCAGCTCCCGAGTTCACTCATTTATTGGATACAATACTCCTGGATCAGAAATCTTGCTTTGCCTCTAGCTCAACCACCAGCCTAAAACTAGGTAGTATAAATGGACACCAGGAGCTCTGGCTAGCTTCTAAACTGAATAGTATGATAAGCTCTGAAACCCAGCTCAATGTGTTGGACGCAAATCAAGGAGGTTGGTTGAATCATTTCATTCAAAAGGAGAAGCTGGTCGACTCTGTCACAAGCATGACAACTGTCCAGGACGCTATCTGGGTTGGTACTAGTCAGGGAGAAATACATTCCTATAGCTCATCAACATACAAGAAGATTTTCTCTTATCATATGGACCCTGGAGCTGAAAACCCGTCTCCCATTCGATCTTTATACTTTATAAAATCTTCAGGGCGTGTAGTGGTTGCTCTCCACAATGGAAGAATATTCTTATGTCAGTCTGACATGATCCCTGTGAACCCTACAGGTGGAGAAGGAACCTTTATCCTCACCGAGCTGGGAACCTCAGGTTGTGTTCATTGTGTCACAAGTATACTGAAAGCGGAGAACAAGGTTGAGGTTTGGTGCGGTCAATCTCAGGGAGCAGTTGCAATATTCTCCTTGACAGACAGTGTAGTAACAAACCAGGATATCATGAACCATAACCTGGAGCTAGGGGAGGTGATGCAGGTTGTGTCTACTGAGGATAACAATCATGTATTTAGCTACCTGTATCCAGGTTGTTTGATCTATCAGTGGGACGTCGAAACTAAATCCATTACATCCAAACTAGATTGCAGTAAACTTATTCCTTGCTCAGAGTCTTTAAAAACTATCAACATTGATGACCAGTTCTCTCCAGGTAGATGTCAAGTTTCCACCTTGGAGGTAGTTGGAAACCTGCTTTATATAGGAACCTGTTGGGGTTGTCTAGTAGTTGCTGAAACCTCTAATCTCCGACCTGTAACCGTCTTCAGACCCTTCGGGGAGGAGATACAGAGCCTGGTCAGCTTCAGCCCAATGTCTGGGAAGCAGTGCCTGGTGAGTATAGGACGAGGATACAGGAACCTGATCAGTAGGTTCTGTACATCATCAGGGACAGAGGAACTGGAGACAGAGAAAATATATGCTCTACTCTGGCAGACCGACTCGTGGATCATGGTGTAATCAAATACTACAGCGAGCTAGTTATCCAGAAAAGGTTTTTAAGGATACCATCGTGAATCGGTCATGTAACTATTTTAACGTAAAAATTATTAAATCCAGTCGACAATTCCCTTTTTTGAGCTAAAGGGATAAATGAAGGTTTTAAATATATATCTCAAGGTTTGTATAAAATTTAAAGATCGGAGCTTTGATCAGGTTATTCTAGGGGTTCATGTTTATGGTTGAAGGTTGTCATATTTAATTCTATCCTAACCAAGCATATTAGATGATATTTTGTTTATGTAATATATATTTCATTGTTATTGTGTTTTATTAAGAACTCGTTCAGATTTTAATTTACATTATAAACATCAGACGATATAAAAAAAGAATGAGTACAATTTTCTGACAACATTTTTTTGTGCAGTTTTTTTATTCAGAGAATCTTGTTTTGTAATTATTTTTGGGAAAATGAGGTATAATAAGAAGGAAATAAGAAATAAACATTATTGGGAGAAAAAAAATGTAAGAGAATTTTTGCTAAATAATACTGATCTGAATCCTAGATTTTCTCTGAAAAAAAAATCATTTACTGAATTTTTAACAAATGAAAAAATGTCGAAAAAAAATTGATGTTTATGCTGAAACTTGAAACAGAAGTTTTTAATACTCTCGTCAGTTGACATTTGTTTTATAGAGCAAAAATTTTATTTAGCAGGTTTTTGTAATTTTTTTTTGCTCCTTGGATCCGGACCCGTGGAAGCCAAAATGTTGTGTACACAACGGATCCAGATCCTAAGCACTGAAATATGTACCCCCTTAATTTTCATGAATCTCGCATTCCAAATTTTGTCAGTTTTTAAAGGTTGCATTAAAAAAATATCACAAAATTTCTCTCAAAGCTTAATTATAAAAGATAGCAAAGTATAAATTGCATAAAGGTTGTATATATTATATATGGTGTAAAGTATATGTTTTATGGAAACTATATAATCTATTATGTCATCACTAACAAAACCAAATTTATACACTGTGATTTAGTTTTTTTAATTTGTCTTTGTATATTCTGTATTTTGTTAATATTTGTCGAAATTTAACGCTTTAACATTGGTTGAAATAATAAATTTATTTTTCAAAATGCTAATTCGAAAAATTAGTTCTTTCCGTGTTTGCAAGTCTCATATTTTTAACCATGGTCGGCGTTTATATCAATACAATGAAGACGACTTTTCTATTTAAGTTCAGATTTCTAATAATAAGCTTTTTTCAAATTACAAGTTTACAAGTAAACAAAGAGAAGATTATATTTTACAGCTCAGCTTCTCTTAGTTTCCGTGTTTGTGTTCTATCCATGCTGTTTTAATTGCTTTGTGGAAATCAAAATTAAAATCTTAAGTCGTCTTCTCTGCATTGATATATACGACGATAAATCTCATTTTAAAATCTAGAATAATTTTAACAAAGAAAATTTAAAAAATCGGTTTCGACGGAGGATGTTTAAAGTTTGGGTAACGAATTTAACAGTGTGTTACACAAAACATGATATCCTTAAATATCATTTATTTACCCAAATTCAACGAATAAACCTCTAAAAAATACCTTTTATCGAAGAAATTGAAATATGAAAAGAATGAATCTGTAATTTTGAACGCAAAGAAAAAGATGACTACATGTTTGAAATACTAGGACTTCAGGCATTCACATATCTTAAAGACTACGGCATTCTCTACTTTTAAAAAGTTCTCATGTAAAGTGGAACACACTTGACAAACTTTATTTACTTATTCGGAAGGAAATGTTTTCCTAGAATCACTAAACCTCGTCTGTCTGTCCAAATTTATATCACGAAACCTCTTCATAATTTACTTGTACTTTATCCTTATATTTATAGACTAACTTCTATGTTGGAGTAAAGGGAAATACAAATGATGGAAACATAAGAGTTGCAAACCCCAACGACATTTTAAAAAGATCAATAATGAAATCTCAATTGCTTGAAACGAATGACAAAACCATGTTAAAAAAATCTGAAAGATATAGTTGCCATTAATTAAAAAAATGAACGACATACAGGGTGTCCCACCAAACATGACAGTTGGTGAATATTTTAAAATGTCTTCTTCCCTAATTTTTTAAGTTGTTTGATACCAAAGAGAATAATAATAAACATTATATTGGCAGTTTTATTATAGTAAAATCGATCACAGATTAAGATATATTGGAGTAAAAGATTTTTCTACCGAATTACACTGCAAAAAGTCTTTAAAATCCTATCCAGTATTTGGAAAACGACATTCTAAACTATTCATCAACTGTCATATTTCGTGGGACACCCTGTAGGTCCCACTGCAATAGTGCAACAGAATGAGTAAATTCCTAAATACTAAACACCAAATGACGTGTACTCAACGGTACAAGAGAGAAATACTAATATATGATCATGGAATCTGGAGGACAATATCTCAATGTACTATACTACAGGGTGTCCCACGAAACAAGACAATAGCAAGACGATTTTGAAGGTCGTCTCAGACCTTTGAAATAATTTGCGGAATGTTTTCGTAAACTTTTTTAGGAGTAAAATTCTAGAATTAATAATCACAAAATACCCCTTGTCTTGGCATTTCCAAATTGTGGTCTGCCTTTTTTGTGCTTTCAATATTACCTTCAGATTTCGACAACTTTGGTTTTATTTATAAAAGTTAAATCTGAACGAAATTCTTAATATCTCCGGTAATATTGACAGCACAAAAAAAGCAGAGCACATTTTGGAAACGGCAGGACTAGACGAATTTTGTGGATATTGTTTCAGGAATCATATATGTGAAAGAAGGTTGAAGACTGAATGTCACAAATAACTTCAAAGTTAAAAGGCGACTTTCAATGCGTCTTGCTTTTAAGTCCTATGTTTCGTGGGACACTCTGTACCTAAAGAACATCCATGGCATTTGGTACCCATTAAATGAATAATTGAAGTTTTATTGATGAATAATGTTTTTTTTTTGCAGTAATTTAATTTATTCTTGTAAATGTTCACAAATTATATGATTGTTGAAACATCGATGTATGGTAGTGTATACTTGCAAGTTCATATGGAGTTTTGAAATTAATAATTAATTTACATTTAAAATTCTTATTCCTTGAAGGTACTTAGCTCTACTTTTCCTTTAATAAAGGTATAGCATGAGCTTCCTAAATGTACAATTTCCAAACAACAGTTTCCAAAATGTCTAAGCTGCAGTGCTTGGCCCCCCGAGTGTATCGTAGTTTTAGTCTAAACCTATCCTTCTAAGCTGTAAAACATCTGTCCTGTCAACCAAATTGTCATCTAATAGAAAAAGTCATAATTGGGAAAAGATCACACTTGGGAGATTGCCCCTTGGAAAAGTACTTGAAGCCTCTTTTTTTGCCTTGGTAATATATCCTTTGTATAAATCTTCATGTAAGTACATCAACCTTTATCTCCAGCACCCTCTAGACTGAGATTTTAGACCTGCAAACACTGAGGCACGTGTTCATATTCAAACACGTGTTTTCGACAGATTTTCTCTTTATATTTAATTCTGTAAAGATTGGCGGAGAGGGGAGAAATCAATAGTCCGGTATTATCCCTGCCGAGATACATATATTCTAGGGATATTTAAATAATATACAGCTAATAGACGGAACACAGGGATATAATACAATATTCTTTACAACTAACCAATTAGGAGACAAGCTGTATAAATAACCGATTAGGATTCAAGCTACATAACAAACCGATTAGGATTCAAGCTATATATATGACCGCTTAGGATTCAAGCTATATATATAACCGATTAGGATTCAAGATATAACGAACCGATTAGGATTCAAGCTATATAATTAACCAATTTGGATTTAAGCTATATAAAAAAAACCGATAAGGATTCAATCCATATAAAAAAACGATTAGAAATCAATCTACATAAATAACTAATTAGGATTCAAGCTATATAAATAACCGGTTAGAACTCAATCTATATAAATAACCGATAGGATTCAAGTTATATATATAACCGATTAGGATTCAAGCTATATATATAACCGATTAGGATTCAAGTTATATAAATAACCGATTAGAATTCAAGTTATGTAACTAACCGATTAGGATTCAAGTTATATAAATAACCGATTAGGATTCAAGTTATATAAATAACCAATTAGGATTCAAGTTATATAAATAACCGATTAGGATTCAAGTTATATAAATAACCGATTAGGATTCAAGATATGTAACTAACCGATTAGGATTCAAGTTATATAAATAACCGATTAGGATTCAAGTTATATAAATAACCGATTAGGATTCAAGTTATATAATTAACCGATTAGGATTTATGCTACATAAAAACCCGATGATGATTTATGTTATTTAAATAATCGATTAGGATACAAGCAGTATAACTAACCAATTAGGATTTATGCTACATAAAAACCCGATGATGATTTATGTTATATAAATAATCGATTAGGTTTCAAGCTATATAACTAGCAGACTACTAACCATATAAATAACTACTAAGGATCCAAGTTATATGAATAAGCGCTAAGGATTCAAGCTATAACTTTCTGCTTGGGATTCTAGCGGGCTGAGATATTTGAATGAAACATTTAGCACTTTTTAAAGAAGAGAATACTCTAGACAAACATACAAACTTAATTTGATTTTAATCCAATGAGGATTCATTAGCTCCTCCGGTAAAATTTAGTTTTAGGATTGAGCTAAATCTAGTTTCAGGATCAAGATAAATTTAGTTTCAGGATTAAGCTAAATTTAGGTTCAGGATTAAGCTAAATTTAGGTTCAGGATCAAGATAAATTTAGTTTCAGGATTAAGCTAAATTCAGTTTCAGGATTAAGCTAAATTTAGTTTCAGGATCAAGATAAATTTAGTTTCAGGATTAAGCTAAATTTAGGTTCAGGATTAAGCTAAATTTAGGTTCAGGATTATTCTAAATTTAGGTTCAGGATTAAGCTAAATTTCGTTTCAGGATCAAGCTAAATTTAGTTTTAGGATTAAGCTAAATTTAGTTTTAGGATTAAGCTAAATTAAGTTTTAGGATTAAGCTAAATTTAGTTTTAAGATTAAGCTAAATTAAGTTTTAGGATTAAGCTAAAGTTAGTTTTAGGATTAAGTTAAATTTAGTTTTAGGATTAAGCTAACTTTAGTTTTAGAATTAAGCTAAATTAAGTTTCAGGATTAAGCTAAATTTAGTTTTAGGATTAAGCTAAATTTAATTTCAGAATTAAGCTAAATTTAGTTTCAGGATTAAGCTAAATTAAGTTTTAGGATTAAGCTAAATTTAGGTTCAGGGTTGAGCTAAATTTAGTTTCAGGGTTGAACTAAGCGTCTCTCCTAAGTCCTGAATTTGAAGAAATCTATATTTTCCTTTCATTCTTTTTAGAAATAGGACAGTTTGACATGATGCTGGGGTAGACGTGAGAATATAAAGAATATCCAGATACAAATTTATGACTCAGTGATCATCGATCCTGATCTTTAAACCCCCTCCCTTTCCCTCACTGGATCGATCAAGGGTGGAAGGATGAAAAGGTTTGCTCTGGGTCTTTAAATATACTGGGAGGGACGGAGGGGAGGGAGGGATATGTAAATTATATTAACTTGTTTTTGGTTAAAATTTCACCCTAAATGTAGAAATTTGACTGTAGGACCTCTTACAAAATAAAAAATAATTTTCCCATGGGCTTTCCACAATGGAATTCTTTTCACATCTCTTGAAATATATATTCCTTAACCCTTAAAAACGGGATGGAAGGGGGGGATACAAAAAACATAAAATATTCGAAAATTAACTGGACTTTCAATATACATGGCATATATGGCACACTCATACTTCGACTGTTAGGCCTTCTTTTACACTTTTCCCAAAAAAAACTGCTGGTCTCTCATAACAGATAAACATTATTTTCTAGTTATATAATGCCTATAAATACATATATGCTGGACAAATCAAATGTTAATTACCCGTCCCCTCTGAAACCAAATGTTACGAAGTCCATATGTTTCTCATCTGAAATAATCTATTTTTCTCTGCATGGGTCACAACCCCTGTCATTTTTCTACAACCCTTTTCTACACTAGCTCCCTATACACTTCTCTCTTTTAACTCCACTTTTTATACCTTTCCCTTTACACTTCTCTCTTTTAACTCCACTTTTTATACCCTTCCATTTACACTTCTCTATTTGCACTCCTCCCTTTACGAGTTTATCTTTACAATAGCTCCATTTACTTTTACTTCACTTCCATATACTTCTCCTTTTCCACTTCTCCCTTTACATATGTTCCTTTATACTTCTAATCTACACTTCTCCCTGTATACTTCCCTTACACTTCTCTCCGTACAGTAACTTCTCCCATTACACTTTTTACTGTAAGCTTCTCTCTTTACACTCCTTCCTTTATACTACTTCCTTAACACTTCTCCTTTCACACTTCTGTATTTTCACTTCTCAGTTCTCACTCTATACATCTCCCTTTACACTTCTCCCTCTACACTTCTCACTTTACACATTTCCCTTTACACTTCTCCTTTAACATATCTCCCTTTACACTTCTCCCTCTACACTTCTCACTTTACACTTTTCCCTTTACACTTATCCTTTAACATATCTCCCTTTACACTTTTCCCTTTACACTTCTCCCTGTACATTTCTCACTTTACACTTTTCCCTTTACAGTTTGCCTTTAACATATCTCCCTTTACACTTTTCCCTTTACATTTCTCCCTTTACACTTCTCACTTTATATTTTCCCGTTATACATCTCCCTTTACATTTATCCCTTTACATTTTTCCCTTTACATTTCTCCCTTTACACTTCTCCCTTTACACTTTTCCCTTTACACTTCTCCCTAAACACTTCTCACTTTACACTTCTCCATTTATACTTCTCCCTCTATACTTCTCCCTTTACACTGCTCCATTTACATATCTCCCGAAACACTTCTTACTTTACACTTCTCCGTTTACACTTCTCCGTTTACACTTCTCCCGTTACGCTTCTCCTTTTATACTTCTCCCTTTACATTGCTCCATTTACATATCTCCCTAAACACTTCTCACTTTACACTTCTCACTTTACACTTCTCACCTTCCCACTTTACACTTCTCACTTTAACACTTTTCACTTCATATGTTCTCCCTTTACACTTATCTCTTTAAACTTTTTCTTTGGTACGCACTTTATTGTACTTCCAAACCGTCAATTTAACTACCCGTCACTGTATTGATGTTGACCTGTATATTTGCTCCAAATACTACCATCCATTCCGTCCTTCAACCTTCTATTAACTCTTCGCTGTAAATTCCATCCTTTTTACCAACACCCCTGAACCAGTTTTATTCCAACCCCCTGAAGTGCAAATAATCTGTGCAAATTCCTAGTATTGGCGCATACATCTTCGAAAGTCCATTCCTTCCCGGGAAGGAATTTAATTTTTAAGCAGCGTTTATCTTTGAAATATTTGGTTTAGCTCTGGTTCAAATTTGTGAATTTTATCTTGTATCAAACTACAGGGTAAAACTTTTTATTTATTGTATGTAAAAGCAAATATAGTTAGACCTAATCAAGGAGATATTGAGCAGTCCAAAAACGTCACAGCAAAGTGTACGGAAACCCTATCGCCCCCTCCTTCAATTCAATATCTCCTTGGACCTAATAATAGTTTGCAAATTCATTTTCATCTATAGTTAATAGTCCATAAATATCTATATACAAAATTTTATCTTTCTCTCAATTTTCTGTCTAACTATATCTCGTGCCTGTCTAAATATATGTCTATCTATGTCTCATGGTGTAAGGTATTCAATATCTCTACTCTACAGAGTTACGTATAAATCAGATATATCGGAGAAATAAGCGTCTCGTCAGTCTTTTCAATCCACATACGTATGTGTGAGAATGTTTGGTGCTGAGGGATCAAGAAAGGAAATGTTTTTATTATATAAGGGTGGTGTGATAAGGACAAAGCGAGGATTAATATGAAAGCATCATCAAGATTTCAAATTTATCCCTAATTATTATTCTAAGAGGAACTCGGAACTATTAATCATTTACTCTGTCTAATCATTTGTTTAGTTGAATAGAAGAAAATATAAATTAAAACCTAATACGCTAGACACGCGATCTTAATAAATCCAACAAAACTTGCGACTTGCGCCGTAGAAACAGTTTACATCTAAATAATAAATGAGTTCAAGTAAAATGCAGGTGTTGAACAAGTTGAAACCGTCTTAAGGTCATGTAGTGTCTGTAAATGATGGAAGGTTACGATTTAATCTGATGGTGTTTAAGTTTTAGTGCTTTAATTATCTACCATGTTTTGATAAATATTGCTATCAATATGTAATTATGTTTAAAAAATATGAGATGAAATATCATACTTATATAGCGTCCTGTAGGTTAGAATTCAGGATAATATTGTATAAAGAAGTTTAGGATTCAGGATAATATTGTATAAAGAAGGTTAGGATTCTCCAGGTTCAGGTGATACAATGAGTGCACTCATGAATATTTAAGAAGATATGACACAGTACCCTCCCATTCCTACCCCTCCCTCCTCCCCATCTTACTTCTACATTACATTGCAATATTACAGACCCTTCTTCTACATTACATTGTAATATTACAGACCCTTCTTCTACATTCCATTGTAATATTAGAGCCTAATTTTTCATTACATTGTAATATTACAGAGCCTTCTTTTACATTACATTGCAATATTACAGAGTCTACTTTTACATTACATTGCAATATTACAGACCCTTCTTCTATATTACATTGTAATATAACAGACCCTTCTTCTACATTACATTGCAATATTAGAGCCTACTATTTCATTACATTGTAATATTACAGAGCCTTCTTTTACATTACATTGCAATTTTCAGATCAAAAACAGAGGCAAATTGTGAAAATCACTTGATTTTGTCTCAGAAAGCTTCCAAATTCATGGATTTTATTCTACAAAAGAACTACACTCTTCCTAACAAAACTATATTTATTCCTTCTTTCTTCCCTGCTTCCCTTACCCCCCCCCCCGTCCTCCTAGAGTTCCAACTATTTTCTTGATCCAAAAACCTGCATGGTTGATTTGGTTTAAAGATGAATAAAATCTAGACCCTACCGGCACTGCACACACATGAATTTCTTAAAGTTTATTTTCCTTTAAGTTTCCGACACATTCTAGCAGTATAATCCTAGATTCCAGCAGTGTAATCCCTTCCTAGATTCCAGCAGTACAATCCTCTCCTAGATTCCAGCAGTATAATCCTCTCCTAGATTCCTGAAGTATAATCCCTTCCTAGATTCCAGTGGAACAGATAAATATAAGAGAGTAGGATGGGATGAGCTGGATGGATAAATATAGGAGAGTAGAACGGGATGAGCTGGATGGAAAAATTTAGGAGAGTAGGATGGGATGATCTGGATGGATAAATATAGGAGAGTAGGATGGGATGAGCTGGATGGATAAATATAGGAAAGTAGGATGGGATGAGCTGGATGGATAAATATAGGAGAGTACGATGGAATGAGCTGGATGGATAAATATAGGAGAGTAGGATGGGATGAGCTGGATGGATAAATATAGGAGAGTAGGATGGGATGAGCTGGATGGATAAATATAGGAGAGTAGGATGGGATGAGCTGGATGGATAAATATAGGAGAGTAGGATGGGATGAGCTGGATGGATAAATATAGGAGAGTAGGATGGGATGAGCTGGATGGATAAATATAGGAGAGTAGGATGGGATGAGCTGGATGGATAAATATAGGAGAGTAGGATGGGATGAGCTGGATGGATAAATATAGGAGAGTAGGATGGGATGAGCTGGATGGATAAATATAGGAGAGTAGGATGGGATGAGCTGGATGGATAAATATAGGAGAGTAGGATGGGATGAGCTGGATGGATAAATATAGGAGAGTAGGATGGGATGAGCTGGATGGATAAATATAGGAGAGTAGGATGGGATGAGCTGGATGGATAAATATAGGAGAGTAGGATGGGATGAGCTGGATGGATAAATATAGGAGAGTAGGATGGGATGAGCTGGATGGATAAATATAGGAGAGTAGGATGGGATGAGCTGGATGGATAAATATAGGAGAGTAGGATGGGATGAGCTGGATGGATAAATATAGGAGAGTAGGATGGGATGAGCTGGATGGATAAATATAGGAGAGTAGGATGGGATGAGCTGGATGGATAAATATAGGAGAGTAGGATGGGATGAGCTGGATGGATAAATATAGGAGAGTAGGATGGGATGAGCTGGATGGATAAATATAGNCTATCCACTCATATGAAGGGTTTAATTGTTAGCTTATGAAGGTATATACATTTTTCGTGATTAATGAGTAAGGTTTTGTTTATTGAACAGTTCTAGTTTTTTTTCGGCTGAAATCCATTAATTTGCCCCCCCCTCCCCCACCCCCATGTAGACAGGAAATTATATAGATAAGAATCAATTTTATAAAATTACGATTTTAGTTTTTTACAATTCGATAGCGGATAGGTTCTCATGCTTTCAATTTAGACTTTCGGAACTTATTGAATCTTCAACACCCTAAGGATGATGCAATGATCCGGTTTTTTTCTGATTCAGGGCAAAATTTAGTTTCTCCGAAGAACGAACATATTCTCCGGGTGCATTGTATACTCTCCCCAGTTCTAATATCATAATGGAGAGAGGGAACGTGAGGGAGAAACAATTAGATTATACAAAGTTTTGTCACATAAATAAATACAAACTTGAGACGTATTTTACATAAATAGAATGGAATCTAGGAACTATATTGGAGAAACCAGGTGCTGAAGGGATCAATATAACTTATTTGTGAAGAAATATTATATATTTCATATATTTAGAGAAATCGGTAGCAAGGAAGGGGGGAGAATATGTACATTAACATGGACGATTTTTAGTGGGGGGAGGGGGGATAGAACTTCCGAAGCAAGGATAGAGGTATGTAACTCAAGAACTTACAACTTTACAAGTAAAAAATGTTTAATGGGAGATGATCTGCCACAAAGAACAAAAATGATTAAAGACCTGTTTCATTCTGATTCTTTCTATCTTCTATCTATATAAATTTGGCTTGTTTGTCTGTCTGTTTGTTTGTATCCAATAAACGTCAAGACGGCTGAACCGATCGGGCCCAAATTTTTTGTGGGACATCACGTGACCACAGGGAAGGTTTATGAATGATAAAAAAAAAAATTTTAAAAATGTGTTTTAAAGGTTTTTAATTTGTAAAAAAATTTAAATTCTTGAAAATCCGCAAAATTTGTTTCTTCTTTGTTTTAAAATGTAAACAAAAAGAACATGTTCACAATTTAAATAGAAGATGGGCGCGAATAAACGCCTAGTTATGATAAATCTAGAAAACACAAAATACCATTTTTTAATTATTATCAATAATCATGAACAGAAAAAAATAAAAAGGGTTTTCGTGTTTCTGTTCAGACGGGGGTGGGTGAGACCGCCGCCAACAATTCACCCAGATATCCCGAGCGTCCAGTTTCAGCGTGGGTTTGAGAGTGAAGGGATGATGGAAGGAGAAGAGTAGTGTTGAACACAGCGCAGTATATATATATTAGACAATATACATATCAGAAATCCATCCAGTGAACCTAGTTCTTTCTCAACCTAGACGTAGAACCTAGAAACAGAATATATCTCTGGTTTATCCACCAGAACCTGGACTGAGTATTTAATCCTGGATTTAGGGGGAGGGTTGGGGGCCCCCTGCTCAGTCTTACTGGATCCGTCCTACAGATGTTGTGACACAGTTAAATATCCTCTTTATACTCCTGAATATGTGATTAGACAGTGTGCGGAGTAGACGAACCCGTGCAGGTGACACACAGTTCACAAGATTAACAAGTGCTACGTAAACCTCTGTTTTCATTCATAAAAACTTGTTTAAACATTGAAAAGCAGCTGATAAGTTTAGTTAGTTATCTCTCTCCTTGGATTATGAATTATTGAATTATTGAGGTGAATCGATACCTTGCTCCGGTGTGCTCCTGGTTTCGTGACAAGTGACGAGTTTGAAAATGTCACTGAATCTAATATCATCTCTTTCCTTTCTCAAGAACAAGCTCGGAGTAAAACATGAAATCAAAACCAAGAGTTCAAAGATTGATCTCTACGCTGGTATTACAGAATCCGATCTAGATTCTTCTTCTTCGGAGTCGGAAGATTCTTCTCCCGATAGTTCTCAGTGTCCTAGTCCGAGCACAGGCTATAATACTCCGGATACTAGATTGAAACCTGGTCCTACAGCAGATATTCTACAGAAATGTCTGGATATCTTGAACAGTGATATATCCGACTCTGAAACCCTGCCTCAGCCTGATATTGTGAAGGAACCCAATAAATCCTTGAAGCCGGAAACCCAAGAATCAGATGAAAAGAAGGCTGTTAGAACTCTGCCCCAATTTAGTCAGGGGCTTCTCAAGATTGCGTCTCCCCGGCGTGAGCAAGAATACTCCTCCAGTAAAACCTATAAATCAGGCTCTTGCAAGGACACAAATTTTCAACCATTAAGTGTCAATGTGACCAGTTCAGGGGCCGAGAGCAAGGGAGCTTGCTCGAATAGTGAAAGGGGGGGTTCCCCCTCCCCCGAACTAGGACGGATTTCTGAAAACAGTTCGGATAGTTTTGATTATCCCGGCCCCCCGGAGTTAGAGCTCATGGTTTCTCTAGTCACAACTTCTGTCCCTGCTACAGTGACCACTACCCAAGCCAAGCCAATATCTAGCTCTGTCCAATTTAATTCTCAAAGTTTTGCTCAAACCAAATCCATCCAATCCGTGACAGTATCCGCCAATAGTCTTATCCCACCTGAGAATGGAAACCAGGTTCAACAAATCCTTCTCCCTCCCGTTCCAGCAGGACAAGCTCAACAGATAATCATACAACCGTCCCACAACATTAACCAACAACAACAACATATCATTCAACAACAACAATCCTTCCTTGGTCCGAATTATCCTTTGGTTCAGATTGTTCAATCCGGCATTCCGCTGCAATTGATGGGCAGTCCAATCTCTTTACTCAGTGCCGGGGGGCAATTTCTAGGTACCCTAGGAGGGGTCAACAATCAGGGAACCCTGCTCAACAATCTACAGAGCTTTACAGCCCTCCTCCAGCAAAATCAACAAAACAACTCAGTTTCCAACCCGGCCCAACTAAATTTTCAACAAATCCCGAACAATGGGATGGTCCCGGTATTGCAACAGGGACAGTTTACTCAGAATCTTCAAAACAATCTTGTCTCCCAACCCAAGCTGCTCAACGCGATAACAATCAAACAAGAGCCAATTCGGAATAATATTGTGACGCCTCAACTCGTCTCATTCCCTGCTGCAAGCTCAGGAAACCTGACAAGCTATGCTCCTAGTTATCAGATTCAGGGTTCTCTCCCCTCCAGTACTCCAATTATCTTCTCATCAAACCATCAAAATCTGCTACAAAATGTCCCCATCCCACAGCTCCAGGCCTCGAGCTGCTCTCTACCACAGTTTCAAACTTCTAGCTGCTCAGTTCCGCAAGTTCAGGCCACAAACTGCTCTATATCTCAGCTCCAATCTTGTTCAAGCAGCTCCCTCAACCTTACTCCCATCTATTCCAATCCCATGTCAGCTCAATCAACCGTTACGTCCCAACCATCATTAATATCTCAAACCCCTGTGGTTACTCAACCCCCTGCGGGATCCCAAACCCCAGTTTCATCCTCCAATATCAACGTAGTTTCGACCTCTAGCTCCGGGTCCTCTCCTATGGCTCAACTGGTTCAGGATCCTGTTACAGGATTATACAATCTGATCACCTCTCCTGCTCCAGTATCCACCCCACTCCTTTATCCTTCTGCTACCTCAACCCCCTTCTCCTGCCCAACTTCAACCCCAAACCTACGATGCACTTCTACTCCCCTTCCACCAGGTACCCCTGGATTGGTTACTGGATCACCTAAACGGTCTGGAACGCCCCTCTCCAATTCTCCGAGCAAGCAACCCAAATTGTTGCTTCCCTCATTAGCGAGTAGTAAGGAGAACAGACCGGTAGTAGAGACGCCCCCTACTAAATTTATGTGCGGCGTGTGTAATAAATTCTTCGGGAACACCAAAAACTTACGAGTTCACATTTCCGAAATCCATGAAGGGAAGAGAGGTCAGTTTCCCTGTGATGTTTGCAACAAAGTATTTCCCCGAAAGCGGAATATGGAGAGACACAAGAACGCGCTGCATTTGAAGAATAACCCCGTGTGTCCTCTGTGCCAAAAAGTGGTGGTTAATATTGATGTACACGTGAAAAGATTTCATCGAGGATCTCAGGATTTCAAGAAGGAATCCGCGGCTACAGCTTAAATTTTAATTTTCGGGCATTTTTTATATTTTTTAATTTCAACCTTTTGATCTTCGTTGTTTTGTGAACATTTTGTGCCATTTTGATTTTTTATCTGTTCTTTTTGTAAATTTTTATGTTCCTTTTGTTTACTCTTAGGTTCATTAAAAGGGTTTGACAACTCGTAATTTTCAACTAATGTTTGGGGAGGATGTTTGTTCTTAGTATTATCAGTCTTTCTTCAGCTCCTCCCCAGAATCAGAGCTTCTGATTAATGTTCAAATCAAAAATTATTTCGAAACCAAAAAATGTTTTGTTTTCGATCAGTAGACGACAATGGATTTATTGTGATTATACCGATATTTTGATAAATTTAATAAAGACTAAATACATTTATAAATATTACGTTTTATTTATATATACAATTTTAATTCGGAAAGTTATGATGGAATGATTTGATTGGAATTAAATTGATTATTTTACGATCCGAGATGAATGTTGCAACTTTCTGAATTAGTATGGACGTGGCGTCAGCATGAGTCGTTTTTAACAATTTCCTCCTCATAGACAAAACAAATAGAAGTAAGTTTAGTAGCGATCAAAAGCGCTTAATTTTCGCAGTAAGCCTGTACCCTCTTTCGTTTTTCGCGAACACTCCCTTTTTAAAGGGACTGTCTTTGTAATTTTAAGTTACCCGCTATTTACAACGTTATCCTTTAAACCTAGATGCTGTCTTTTTCCTAGATTTTAAAGTTTTTAATTCTCAAAATTTTCTCCATTGTTTCTGCAGCAAGAAATCATGAGCCTCTGTTATGGAGAACCAATTTTTTAAAAGAGAAATCGTATTTTTTATTAAAACATAAATAACCCTAGAAAATTATAACGATTCATTTCAAGATTTTGAGAAAATTTATCTTTTATAAACTAACTCATTAGTTTGAAATAATAGTAAAATGATAGAAGTTCCTCAAGTTACTTTATATTTGTTATTTCTAGATTTAAAATAACACATCGAAAATGTGCAATTTCATCCCTTTCCTACGTTTTCCTTAAACCTTCCCAGTATTAAGACATTTCTAAAATGACTTGCTTTACGCATTAATGCCTTGTTGCTGTTTATATGATGTTTAGAGGGTATCTATGGGTTAAATAAAAGGTTTATTACATTGTAAAGTTTGACGCAGTATCTAGGTGTTCATAATCATATCTTAAATATAAAGGATATAGTTCAGTGTCTGGGAGTAAATAATTATTGGAGGATATGGTTCAGTATCTAGGAGTAAATAAACATTGGAGGATATGGTTCAGTATCTGGGAGTAAATACATATTGGAGGATATGGTTCAGTATCTGGGAGTAAATAATTACTGGAGGATATGGTTCAGTATCTGGGAGTAAATAAACATTGGAGGATTTGGTTCAGTATCTAGGAGTAAATACATATTGGATTATATGGTTCAGTATCAAGGAGTAAATACATATTGGAGGATATGGTTCAGTATCTAGGAGTAAATACAAATGGGGAGATATGGTTCAGTATCTAGGAGTAAATACATATTGGAGGATATGGTTCAGTATCTAGGAGTAAAAGTAAGGGTTCTAAGGGTTTCCCTGATGTATGGTTGCGTGTTTCTAATTGGTTCCAAATTGCAGTTTAAGGTTTAGATTTAATTTCCAGGTTCAGACAAGTTTTTTCTTCCTTATTTATTATTCTTCGAAGAATTTTATATTTGTAACGAACATCATAGTAAAAACTGAACCGTACAGCTCAATTTAAGTTGGTCAGTTTTAACCAGTAATTTGGAAAATTAAACTCAAAAATAAAATCCATCCTCTCCTCCTTTCTTCCCCTTTAGACATTCTTATGCTTTTATGCACTTTCTATTCTTATATCCACCTTATTTTCTTCTATCCACTTTCTATTCTATCCATTTTCTATTTATATATCCACCTTCTATTCCAATAACCACTTACTATTCTTATATCCACTTTATAGTCTTATATCCATCTTTCTATTTTTCTATCCACTTTATAGTCTTATGTCAACTTTCTATTCTTATATCCACTTTCTATTCTGATATCCACCTTCTTTTTTTATATCCACTTTCTATTCTTCTATTCAACTTCAATTCTTCTATCCACCTTCTATTCTTCTATTCACTTTCTATTCTTCTATTCACTTTCTATTCTTCTATTCACTTTCTATTCTTCTATTCACTTTCTATTCTTCTATCCACCTTCTATTCTTCTATTCAATTTCTATTCTTATATCCACTTTCTATTCTTATTCCACATTCTTATTCTTTTATCCACTTTCGGTTCTTTTAACCTCCTTTTATATCCATCTTTTTTATCATCATTTTATTTTTCAATCTTTCATCAACTTTTTTCTAATTTTAATTGTTTCTATCTTTACACTGAACTGAACTGAATTAGGAACAGTATGCAGGACAAAGGTTAAAATAAAATTGACCCTTTTGCAAAATGTGCAAATAACTCGCTCCATCGCAGAAAATATATTTGCAAGGATTTTTATGGCGCTTCTGTAGAGAAGAAAACAGGCTTCAGACCAGTCTCTGCTCCCGAGTTACTTGTCCAGAATATCTGATTTTATATAAAATATAAAATATAGAAATATCACGAAATATAGAAGAACTTGGAAATCAAATTCTTCAGATTATTAGATTGATTATTATTACTAGAGTTATGGGTACACAAAATTATCGACATTTTCATTTTATTATTATTATTATAACTATTATATTATTATTATTGTTGTTGTTGTTATTATTGTTATGGTTATTCTCCTGGTTATTTTTAAAATATTTTGCAAATATAAATATATCCATATATATATATATTGAGCTAAGTTGTAGTTTCTAAAATATTAGTCCCGTCCGGCCATAGTTCGTCTGAACGTTTTGATCCAACTTTATTGTTATATTTACAATAGGAGGAGCGCTAATTACGAGACCTGACAGATATAAAATACGGTTGGAGGGGGCTGGGGGGAGGTTGTAAAATATAAACTATATACAATTCGTTCTATGTGAGAATATAACTTGAAAAATAAAATGCAAATCTATATCAGATAAATAATTATGCGTCTATAATCAGAACTTGTGGAAGAAAAATGAATATTTTGCAGGCTGGAAAGAATAGGAACACGTGCCCCATAGGATCCACTCATCCGGCCGTATTTACCCCCCTCCCCCTTCATACTTTATACCCCCCCTTCCCCCCTGTCCCATGAGTTAACGATACACTGCCTGAAGGCTGAAGTCAGACAACTGTTGAGTTAGCAAGTGAAGGAAATTATACCAATCCAAGACTATAATTTCAACCATAAAATTAAACAGTTCAAGTGCTTATAAAATGGCAAGGTTTGGGCAGATTTCAGCACGAATTCACTAAAAGTTAATAATATTCCATTGATTGGCTCTCATTCTATTTATTCAATATGTTTGTATAATGTCAGGCTGATTTCTTGAGTTTATTTAAATAAAGGTAGATTTCTTCAGTGTCTTAATAGATAAATAAACTTAATTTTCCCACTACTCGACTTTCATTCTCTCTCCCCATCATTCCCATTCCTTCTTACCTTCTCTTCTATTTGACTTTCTTCCAATCTTCCTTCTCTTTGACTTCTTCTTCCTTCCTCTATCTTCACTCAATTAATTGTGAAACTGTTTTCTCCCCTCTATTCCCTGTATCTTCACTTACTATCGTTTGCGCGATCTCTATCTTCTTTCCTTCACTTTCAATCCCTACTACAGTCCAACTCTTCCTTCAGTTCTATTCCTCCTACAGTCCAACTCTTCCTTCAGTTCTATTCCTCCTACAGTCCAACTCTTCCTTCAGTTCTATTCCTCCTACAGTCCAACTCTTCCTTCAGTTCTATCCCTCCTACAGTCCTACTCTTCCTTCAGTCCTACCCCTCCTACATTCCAACCTTTTTACAGTCCTACCGTCTTACAGGCTTACCCCTCCTACAGTCCTACCCCTCCTGCAGTCCTACTTCTACTACAGTCCTCCCCCTCCTACAATCCTACCCCTCCTACAGTCCTCCCCCTCCTACAGTCCTACCTCGTATACAGTTCTACCCCTCCTACATTCCTACCCCTCCTACAGTCCTACCCCTCCTACAGTGCTCCCCTCCTTCAGTCCTAATCCTCCGACAGTCCTCCCTCTTTCAGTCCTACTCTTCCTTCAGTCCTACCCGTCCTACAGTCCTACCCCTCCTACAGTCCTACTCTTCCTTCAGTCCTACCCCTCCTACTTTCCAACCCTTTTACAGTCCTACCCCTCCTACAGTCCTACCCCTCCTACAGTCCTACCCCTCCTGCAGTCCTACTTCTACTACAGTCCTCCCCCTCTTACAATCCTACCCCTCCTACAGTCCTCCCCCTCCTACAGTCCTACCTCGTATACAGTTCTACCCCTCCTACTGTCCTACCCCTCCTACAGTCCTCCCTCTTTCAGTCCTACTCTTCCTAAAGTTCTACTCTCCTACAGCTCTACCCCTCCTATAGTCCTACCCGTATTAAAGTCCTACCCCTCCTTCAATCCTACTCCTCCATCAGTCCTATCCCTCCTCGGTCCTACCCGTCCTAGATTCCTACCCCTCCAATTCCTCCTTATATCCCGGAGCCTAAGGTTTTCCTAAAACTGTGACCAGATATTCGTTAATATAAACATCTTTACATGTCATTAGATGTATTTATGTTAAAATGAAATAGGGTGGCAGCAGAAATGGAAGCTACAGGGTGCAGAGAAGAAAAACTACAGGATGCAGAGAAGGAAAACTACAGGGTGCAGAGAAGGAAAACTACGGGGTGCAGAGAAGGAAAACTACAGGGTGCAGAGAAGAAAAACTACAGGGTGCAGAGAAGGAAAACTACAGGGTGCAGAGAAGAAAAACTACAGGGTGGTGAGAAGAAAACTACAGGGTGCAGAGAAGGAAAACTACAGGGTGCAGAGAAGAAAACTACAGGGTGCAGAGAAGAAAAAACTACAGGGTGCAGAGAAGGAAAACTACAGGGTGCAGAGAAGGAAAACTACAGGGTGCATAGAAGGAAAACTACAGGGTGTAGAGAAGGAAAACTACAGGTTGCAGAGAAGGAAAACTACAGGGTGCAGAGAAGAAAAAACTACAGGGTGCAGAGAAGGAAAACTGCAGGTTGAAGAGAAGGAAAACTACAGGGTGCATAGAAGGAAAACTACAAGGTGCAGAGAAGGAAAACTACAGGGTGCAGAGAAGGAAAACTACAGTTTACAAAGATGGAAAACTACAAGGTGCAGAGAAGGAAAACTACAGGGTGCGGAGAAGGATAACTACAGGGTGCAGAGAAGGAAAACTACATAGAAGGAAAAGTACAGGGTGTTTTTATCTTGTCAATTTTGATTCTTCTGTGCTACAGTTAAAACAAGAAAAACAAATCGTTTTCCGCTAGAAAGTCTCTGGTGACGCTCTTTACAAACATCACTTCGACATTCTTTATATTGGATTATTGGGATAGAATTTGGTAACAAACTTGCCAGTTAAAAATATCTTCTAGTTCCTTGTGAAAGTTGTTTGCTATTCATATTTTATGTTTCTTGGAGAACATGCTCCTTGAAGAGTAGATTTTTCTAGCGGAAGACTTTTTCCACCTCCCCTTTCTCTTTATGTTTATATATAAATATTAATATGAATTTGTTCTATGTCATATCTAATGCGTACTTATAAACCACAAATCATGTTTAAAACAACTAAACCACAAAACACAATGTTTCTGGAATATTCTTTTTGTTTTTTGTAAATGTTTACAAGGGGTTAATAATCCTGTTTTGTTCCATGTATGAATATCAATCGCTAAAATATCTTTGTTTCTTTTTTATTAGTTGTATCCTATTCTCTCAAGTTTCTGATTGATGGAATTGATGCAATGCTTTCATTTATCATCTAATTTCCACATTTTTCTCTACTCATTCTTCTTTCATGTCTATTTTCTCTTCATCCTTTTCTATTCCTGTTCCCCATTATATTTTTCTTAAACTTCAATTTGCATCAGTTGTCACCATCTATATTTTGTTTTTATTTCTCCAGACTTTTTAAAATCTAATTTAGCCGCCCCGTGTCCTAGACCCTGGAGAGATATCTTGACATCATGAAAACTAGAAGATTTACATTTCTCATCTGTTTCAATGCAAAAACTTCTCAAATCTGATTCATCTTCTCCCTCAACCCTCTACAGTCTGCACAGCTCCTGGAGAGATTAGTGAATATTAAACCTGGAGTATAAATAGAACTTGTTGATTGTATAATCTGAACCGGGAGAGCATTAAATGAGAAGAATGTAAACCTCTTCGTTGTAATGGTTGGAGAGGAATGGTGCTTCTTGAATTAGAAACTCAAGATAATATCTTAGGAATGTCCGAATCAGGGAGTAGAGAGGGGGGGGGGAATCCATGTTTTTTCATTACATATGTATACATTTTGTGTTAACATATCATAGATTTCGACTTTTTAGTTCGAAAAAACGTTGGAACAGACTTTAATTTATTGAGTTAATTTAGAATGGTTTTGTTTTACAACATATTCTGATACTACTTCAGTTTCAAATATATCATTTATACACATTGATGATAGCTCAATATGCATTTATTACAAAGAAATTAAAATGTTGCCACTAGCTCTAAACCATATATCTTTATGTCTTAGACCTTTGGGTTTTAATATTTTAAACCATGAATTCTGTTAGATCAAATAGTCTTATTTTGAAATATCAAAGGTTTACACCGTCAGGTAATCAGGTTACTAAGATATAGAGATTATAAAATTTGAATTTGCGTCAAAAAACACAATACCTTTTGCTGAAAGGGATTACCAAGAAGAAAACGATGAAAAATTCTGAATACGGTTTCTTCGTTTAATTGGGATTCGGGAATAACAAATTTTGTCTGGATTATACATTCCTCTCAAGATTTCTCAATTACGATATTTAGGATTTAAGAAAAACTAAATAATTCTTCGTAAAACGCACCAGTGCAGATGGAAACTGATCGACTAAACGGGTAACACATTACTTGTGAGGAATTTCCGGGATTTTTTCTTTAGAAATTTTGCGAATCAATTAAACTATTTTTGATTTTCAAGAGATTTTTTTTTAAAAATCTGTTTATACAATTTTAATTAATTCATATTAGATTGAACGCTCCAAGTTCAAAGATATAAACAGTCGGTACGTTACTTAACTTCATGGAAGATATTTTAATGCAATTAACAGTTTTTAATGAATATATAACATTTATAATCCTGGATTAGATTTATAGATTAGATATAATTATATCTCACGGGAATGGAATAAACAGATATTAAAATAGACACAAAAAGTGTGTATGTTTCTAGATGCAGGTGTACATCTCTAGAGGTGGGGAGGGGGGGGGTGCAGGTGGCTATTTCGCTCACTGCTATAATCAATGTCCTTATTTCATTCTAGACTCAAGGGATTTTTGCAGGCTCGAAAACATTGCTTCCTTTTTAAGAATTACAGTTTTCATAAAACCTTGATCTAGACCGTAGTTCTTCATGAAACCTTAATCCCATAGTATTCATGAAATCTTAATCCCATAGTATTCATTAACCTTAATCCCATAATAATCATGAAACCCTGCTCCCATAGTATTTATGAAACCTTACTCCCATAGTATTCATGTAACCTTACTCCCATAGTATTTATTAAACCTTAATCCCATTATAATCATGAAACCTTACTCCCATAGTATTCATGTAGCCTTACTTCCATAGTATTCATTAAACCTTAATCCCATATTAATCATGAAACCCTGCTCCCATAGTATTCATGAAACCTTACTCCCATTGTATTCATGAAACCTTACTCCCATATGTGCTTCGTGTGTGGCATGTTTGTGTGTTTGTGTGTGTGCAGGTGCCCCGGACAATCTGAACCCAAACCAATTTTAGTTTTAATCCTAAATTATAAAATATACCTTGATCCTATCTACCCTCACCACATTAATCTTCTACAATTCTTCTTAAATCATCAAGAAGCAGAATTTACTTATATCCTTGTATTTCTTCAAAATATACATTCTACAATCTACATATATTGTTTATATTCAAATATTGTGTACAAATATTTAATACAAAATCAAGAATTCCATTGAAAATATCTGAGATTTATTCTTCTTAAATCTTGGAATTTTTTTCAGCGACTAAGGAAATCTTGAACCTATAACAGTACAGATTTTGAAATGTTATGCTTTTTAAGTCTGCATTTATTTCTCAAAAGAGAATAACCAAAACGTCTAAACCATGATCATTTTCATTTTGACCGTCTACGTTCTGCTAGAGTAAAATTTTTGACAATGTAAGAACAACTGAGTTTTTGCCAGACACTAAAATCTTTTAATATCTATATCTTTGCAACCTTACGGTGTAAACCTTTGATATTTAATCTAACTGAACTCTACAGATTAAAATATCAAAGGTCTAAAACAAATGGTTGCAAAGAAATAGGGATTTAAAAATTTGAAATTGTGCAAAAACTCATTTCCTTTATTGATCATATACTGTATCGAATTATGAACAAACATCTTTAGTTCTTGTGAAGGCTTTTAAACGTATAAAAAAACCTTAAATGATAAAAACTTACAACAAATAATCTCCATCTCTATTTGAGTTTGAAAAAACTGAATATTAAATTGCTCAATTTTACCAGAACACGATTCTTTTATTTTAAACCAACATAAATAAAAGCAATCAGAAATCAATATCATAATATTTTGTTGCAGTAACTATGGCCGAATAAACAGGGTTACCCAAAAAGGATGAGTTTTAAGATGTAAAACTTTTTGAATATTTAGATTTGAGGTTTAAATACGGTTGCTTTAAAAACAGTTTTTTGATGGTATGCTCAGTAATTTTGGCACAGAAAGAAACAAGTTTACAGTCACAAGGAACCAAGAATGCAGGAAAAAAGAGTGATTAAATTCTGTTCAGTCATCGCTAAATTCTCATCTTATGTGGAGTAATCCTATATAAATCCTAAGTCCGGTATTTCGACTTGAAGGAACTGCAGAAGCACTTTTAAACGAATATTCATGTCGGACTCACAAGGTAACATAGCTGTAAACCGTTCTCTGATCAATGAATGAATGAAATATCCTTATTTTTTCTAAAAGAAAATTAATTATTTTCAATTGTGGTTTCTTTGTATGATTGATTTGAAGATTTATGCTTAAGAAACTCTTAGAAAATAATCAGAAGTTCATGTTGTAAGATAACATCCTCATTATTACTCAGATAGAGGTCTACGGGGTACCATAATGAATCAGACATGCCTTTCAATTTTTCAGTCTACAGTTCTTTTAATGTTCTGCAGGTTCTTTTATTATCTAAGTAGAGAAAGTTCAAGAAACCATATAAAACAAAGTTGCAAAGATGAAAAAACCGCTGTTTAACCCTGTTCACATGAACTGTTCCTGTATCTGCAGGATATTGACTCCAGGAAGTTTGTCTAGGAAACATTTCTAAACAAATAGAAGGAAAGTAACTAAATAAATGTAAATACTTAGCTTCAGAGTATTGTGTAAGCCATAAGGAAGAGAGAAAATAAAATATGAACCTCGGTCTTTTTATTTGATAAATATTTGGCGCCAAATATCAAATTGTGCGGTGGAATCTACGAGTTATTTAATTGTACTTGCAACTCATCCGAATCACTACCTAAAAATAGATTAGATCTTAAAGTATGTTAGGTCTGGTTGAGATATATTTGTGTAGTTGGACTTCGGAATTAAAAAGGAGAGTCGAGAAAAAAACTACTCGATATTATTTAGAACTACTTGATATTATTATAAACTACTTGATAAATCAGATTAGTCAATGAAATCTTGTAGCCGCTTTCCATTGCATTGATTTTATCCATGGTGAACAGAATAAAGTAATGAGTATAGCTCTAGATTTTAGAAAAAACAATCGGATATGTTCTTAAATCATTTTTTTTTTTAGTAAAAAGTACATATAGTTCTTTTACAAGTATTATGGTGTGATAGTAATGGTGCGAAAATGAGGGACTCACGTTATCATCATATAAATAGGCAACATAGGACGCAAGCTACTAATGATATGAAGTAGCAACGAGGACGCACATGTTTTGTGACATAAATTCACACATCATATAGAGTAGCTTTAATATGTCATACGATATCAGAGTGCAAGTGCCAACCATGTATCACAAATTAAAATATCAAATGATACATACATCACGTTGCAAAGAGAAGGGACCCCAGAAAGAAGTGAACCAGTGACCAAAACAAAAGGAGAAGGGGTCCCAGGAAGAGGAGAATCAGTGTCCAAAACTAACGGAGAAGGGACTCAAGGAAGAGGAACACAAGTGGCCAAAAAAAAGGAGAAGGGGTCCCAGGAATAGGAGAATCAGTGGCCAAAACAAAAGGAGAATGGACCCAAGGAAGAAGTGAACCAGTGGCCAAAACATTTAAAAAATAAGGGACCCGATAAAAAGGAAAACCAGTGGCCAAAACTAAAGGAGAAAAAAAAACAGGAGAACCAGTGGCCAAAACTAAAGGAAAAGGGAACCAAAGAAAAAGTGAACAAATGGCCAAAATAAAAGGAGAAGGGACCCCAGGAAGAGGGGAATCAATGGCCAAACTGAAAGAGAAGGGAACCAAGGAAGAAAATAATTAGCGGCTCTAAAGTTATTCTTTGGAGCTGGAGGGTCCTTAATCTAATCATGTCGCAGAATCAGATTTAAAAACGGATTAAATAAAAATTTCCAACTGAGAAAAATTGTTTTAATTTGAAGGTATTCCTAGATAAAAACCCTGATTTAATAAGCTTGTAAGCATTTAACTTCTAAACGTTAAAGATAATTTATAAAATTGTAAATAATTTAAGGCCAAGACCTGGACTCGGGACTACTGATAATGCGAAATTTAGAAACATAAAAACTATTTTATATTCAAACTGTATTCGAGAAATATACTTGGGACGTGACAAAACTCTTTCTCTCCGGTAGGATGCGTAAGGATAACTTCTCAACCCGCAAATTCAAAACTGTTTTCATTTCAAACTTTTTTATTATTTTTAAACACTGTTTCCTTTCTCAGAAGAAAAAACTTTTTAATCCACATAATGAAGTTTAATCCTCCATCGTTAATTAATTTGTACTTTCTGAACTTCTTCTTTTGCTACAAATTAATACTCATTTCTCATGTTATTCTTTCTTATCTCCTCTCCGATCCCCATGGTTCTCTAATCTCTATCAATATTCAATTTTTATTCATAGTGTGGACTTTTTCTGGTTCATTCTTTCAATTTCTCCTCATTTGTACTTTCTTCTCTCTCGTTAAAACAATTCTCTCTTTCCTTTCCGATACTTCATTTTTTACTTTATCTTTATCCTTCCTATATTTTAAAACAATTCTCTCTTTCCTCTCCAATCCCTGTCTATCTATCCTTCTAGCTTCCTCAATACTTCATTTTTTTACTTTATCTTTATCATTTCTACATTTCATCCTTCTTTGTACTTTCTTCTCTCTCTTTAAAACAATTCTCTCTTTCCTCTCCGATCCCTGTCTATCTATCCTTCTAGCTTCCTCAATACTTCCTCAATACTTCATTTTTTACTTTATCTTTATCCTTCCTACATTTTATCCTTATTTGTACTTTCTTCTCTCTCGTTAAAACAATTCTCTCTTTCCTCTCCGATCCCTGTCTATCTATCCTTCTAGCTTCCTCAATACTTCATTTTTTTACTTTATCTTTATCATTTCTACATTTCATTCTTCTTTGTACTTTCTTCTCTCTCTTTAAAACAATTCTCTCTTTCCCCTCCGATCCCTGTCTATCTATCCTTCTAGCTTCCTCAATACTTCATTTTTTTACTTTATCTTTATCATTCCTACATTTCATCCTTATTTGTACTTTCTTCTGTCTCTTTAAAACAATTCTCTCTTTCCTCCCCGATCCCTGTCTATCTATCCTTCTAGCTTCCTCAATATTTTATTTTTTTACTTTATTTTTATCATTCCTACATTTTTTCCTTATATGTACTTTCTTCTCTCTCATTCATTCCTTAATACTCTATCCTTCTCACCCTAAACCAAGCTTTTGGTGCTTACTGCAGGGATTTATAGTACACTGACTTAGTGGAGTGTTCTATAAGCTTCCTCAATCTATATATAAATTTGGCTTGTCTGTTTGTTTGTATCCAATAAACGTCAAAACGGCTGAACCGATCGGGCCCAAATTTTTTGTGGGACATCACGTGACCACAGGGAAGGTTTATGAATGACAAAAATTTTAAAAAATGTGTTTTAAAGGTTTTTAATTTTGTAAACAATTTTAATTCTTGAAAATCCGCGAATTTTTATTTAAAAATCCGCAAAATTTTTTTCTTCTTTGTTTTAAAATGTAAACAAAAAGAACATGTTCACAATTTAAATAGAAGATGGGCGAGAAGCGCCCTAAAAGCCTAGTACTCGATATTATTCATAGTTTTTACTTTGTTCGTTTGATTCTTCCTTTTTATCCATATTTTATTCCTTCATTTGTCTTTCTGAATAATTCCATTTTTTTCAATTTGAACTTATCACAAAGTTATTTTATTCCAATTTATCGTTTGTTCTTCTGATCTCAATTCTCATCTATACTTTTCATTCTACAAAGGAACTAAATACTTGCCACAAACTCTAGTTTTCACATCCTTCTTATACTTCCATCTTTACCTTAATATTTTGAACAATAAATTCTGATCCTAAGGTTGAAAGATTTCACGCAAAAATCCATGATAGTTTTATCAATTACTTCTTAAAAACTTAAGCTAAAAATAAGTATTTTGAGTGTTCTAAAATATACATGTCTATGGCCACAAAAAAAAAGAAAAAAAGGAAGGTAAATTTAAATTATTAGTCAATCTGTTGCGACACTTCATAGTCGATCCGGGTTTCAAAATTTGTGCAACTTTTCATAGTAGCCTGGAATTGTGTGCAGGGCACGCACCTCTCTGACCCTTCAGTAAAAGTAAATTCAACCTAAAGTCTGACCGCGTCAACCTTGTTGCACCGCCTAGTCCTATTGAAGGTCTGCTTTATTTGCCCCATGTCCGGGCGATACAGTACAAACTGGGACCAGAAAGGTTGACCCGGCTCGGAAATTCAAATGTACTACGGTTGCCCGTGAGGGAGTCGAAAGTTAGAGTTTGTAGCAAGTCACGAGAGCTCACTTTAAAAGGTAAAATTACTAGATTTAAGTTTCTTGTAATATTTTCTTGTAAAATGTTGAAATCCTAGAGCGCTCCAGTTCAAAGAAATTATCAGTTACAGTTTATCAAATCACACAATATGTTGGATATTGTCTAACAAATTATATTCCTATACGGTGGTCCCGTTTTGGCGGGAAAAACTGTGAGGAAGAAAAATTTGGAATTTTTTTTCTAAATTGCCTTTAATCTGTTAAGACGTAATACTGCACATGTTCCGATTTAAAGACCAGAATAGCGTCCCCTTAAACAGCTAAGAATTAGAATAGTAACCCTAACTGAAAATACAGCTATTTATAGTTTAGAAAGTGACCCTAACTGAAAATACCGCTATTTATAGTTTAGAATAGTGACCCTAACTGAAAATACCGCTATTTATAGTTTAGAAAAGTGACCCTAAGTGAAAATACAACTATTAGTTTAGAACAGTGACCCTAACTGAAATTTCATCTATTTATGGTTTAGAATAGTCACCCTAACTGAAAATACAGCTATTTATAGTTTAGAAAAGTGACCCAATAGTTCAAAGAAGGTTTTTTTGGGAGAATTTTTCTTGCCTGGTTCATTGGATCCATAATTTACCAGATTCTTAATTCAAAATAGAACTGGGATGTATATGTATAGCAGTAACCCGTCCATAGGCTGATGATGAAGGATTCTTCTAAGGCCTTCTACGAAAGTAGAACCTAACCATTACAAAATACAGCTATTATTTTGGAAAAGTGACCCTAACTGAAAATACAGCTATTTATAGTTTAGAGTAGTGACCCTAACTGAAAATACCGCTATTTATAGTTTAGAAAAGTGACCCTAAGTGAAAAAACAGCTATTAGTTTCGAATAGTGACCCTAACTGAAATTACAGCTATTTATAGTTTAGAATAGTGACCCTAACTAAAAATAGAGCTATTTTTAGTTTAAAAAAGTGACCTTAACTGAAAATACAGCTAGTTATAGTTTAGAATAGTGACCCTAACTGAAAATACAGCTATTAGTTTAGAAAAGTGACTTTAACTGAAAATACAGCTAAAAGTTTAGAATAGTCGCCCAAACTTAAATTACAGCTAATTATACTTTAGAATTGTGACCCTAACTGAAAGTTTAGAATAGTAACCCTTACTGAATTTACGGCCGGCTAAAAGTTTAGAATAGTAACCCTATAAACCTATCTTAAAATATAGCTAGTTTAAAAAAGTTACCCTAACTGAAAAGATAGCTATTTATAGTTAAGAATAGTGAACCTAACTGAATTTAAAGCTATTTAGAATAGTCACCCTCACTGAAATTACGGCCAGCTAAAAGTTTAGAATAGTAACCCTAAACCTATCTGAAAATATAGCTAGTTTAAAAAAGTATAGCTATTAAAAATATATAGCTTTTAGTATTTTTATGTTTAAAAAGTGACCCTAACTGAAAATATAGCTATTAGTATTTTTATGTTTAAAAAGTGACCCTAACTGAAAATATAGCTATTAGTATTTTTATGTTTCAAAAGTGACCCTAACTGAAAATGATATTGTATGCCGAAGATGAACCAAGCTTGGAATAAAAGGACCGGAAGTGCTAATGTGAAAACTCAAAACAATTTTTAAAATAGGAGAACTCATGCTGGTACTCATGGAACACACATAGCTGGCGTTGGACATACACACACCAACACACACACTCACTTCAATCTCCATTGACCATTAAGCTTGGAGGACTTGGGGTAAGCTGGGTTAAAGTGCCCGGGGTGCCGGCAGTCTGAAATCTGAAGAATCCAATCAGGCAGTCTATCATCACCCTCCTCTCATCCTTACAAACTAGTCATTTTAAATTCCTCATTAATATTAGAATCTTAAAAACTGTAGTTTTAATTTAGGTTAGGGGCAAGTGACGAGAAAAGTAGAGAAACCGTATAAATTGTTATTCTGCCGATTTATAATCGGAATTTATAATTCCTCCGATTTTGTTATTGTTTTTTTTTGCCTAGGTATTTCTGTTGTGATAACGTAAACCCAAGTGGATCGTNGTTGGATCGTTTTTTTGCCTATGTATTTCTGTTATGTGATAACGTAAGTACAATTGGACCGTTTTTTTTTTACTGTGTATTTCTGTTGTGAAACGTAAACCCAGTTGGATCGTTTGTTTGCCTATGTATTTCTGTTATGTGATAACGTAAGTACAATTGGATTGTTTTTTTTTTGACTGTGTATATCTGTTGTGATAACGTAAACCCAGTTGGATCGTTTTTTTTGCCTATGTATATCTGTTATGTGATAACGTAAGTACAATTGGATCGTTTTTTTTTTGCCTGTGTATTTCTGTTATGTGATAACGTACACCAAGTTGGATCGTTTTTTTGCTTATGTATTTTTGTTATGTGATAACGTAAACAAAGTTGGATCGTTTTTTTGCGTATGTATTTCTGTTATGTGATAACGTAAACCCAGTTGGATCGTTTTTTTTGCCTTTGTATTTCTGTTATGTGATACAGTAAACACAGTAGGATTGTTTTTTTTTGCCTATGTATTTCTGTTATGTGATAACGTAAACACAGTTGGATCGTTTTTTTTGCCTGTATATTAGTTTCCGAGTCAAAAATTGGCATAGTATATGGAGAGCAAAATGTGTTTGGACCCTGGCAGAAGATATAGCAAAAAAACCCAAAACGAACCAATGCAAGAACAACCGTTTTTTTGGACCGTTTTTAATTTTTCTTAAGATAAAGATATTGCAAAGTTTAATATAGTACAGTTTAATATAGTATAGTTTAATATAGTACAGTTTAATATAGTACAGTTTAATATAGTACAGTTTAATATAGTACAGTTTAATATATTACAGTTTAATATAGTATAGTTTAATATAGTACAGTTTAATATAGTACAGTTTTGTTAAATCTTTTTAAAAACGTTCCAAAACGATTAACAGCACTATACTGCCGGATCAACAGGATAATTGTGATTTTTGTTGCTTATTTAAAAATTGATAGATAACTTAACTCATCATTAGCTTTAATGGTAGGGGAGGAAAATACCCCCACCCCAGTAGCACCTATGTAAGATAGGTGGTATGGTGTAAAAAGTTCTGTCTGTTCTCCGTGTCCATGAATAGTCTAAGGTTGAGAGTTGAAAAGAATGATCGGATACTCTTTAAGATATATTCTTTACGCCCAGCTCTCTTCTTATTCTAAACCAAACCCTGCTAGGTTGCCAAGTTTCGACAAAAAATGACGGTTCCTTGATTTGATTCAATTATGAATCTGTTTTGTTAAAGATGAATTCACTGTGCAGGGTTTGGGGTTCAAACACACTCAATAAACCCATGAGCTTCAACCCTACATCTCGATATTCAATGTTAAACTTCATTTCAAACCTAGGTTTAATATTCTCCGGTCTATTCATTGGGTGCAGGTTGGGTTTGATTGAAAATCTCAGGTTTGAATGCTTTCCTGGGTTTGGGTTTGGACGGATAATTTATTAGGAAGCTCTGAGCCCTAAACAGGGATAGATATACTTCACATACAGATAACGTACTTTTTACAGGGACCTAACGATTTAAACTATTACAGCTGGACCTAGTAATTAAACCTAATTCGGGGACCTAACAATTTAACCCATTAAAGGGACCTAACGATTTAACCTATTACAAGGACCTAACGATTTAACCTATTACAAGGACCTTACGATTTAACCTATTACAAGGCCATACCAATTTAACCTATTACAGGGACCTAACAATTTAACATATTACAACGGACCTAACAATTTAATATATTACAGGAACCTAACGATTTCACCTATTACAGCTGGACCTAACAGGGACTCTACAATTTACCTAATACATGGACCTAAGAGTTTACCTTAATTATAGGGACCAATTTATTAACCTTAATTACAGGGACCTAATAATATATCCTTAATTACAGGGACCTAATAATATATCCTTAATTGCAGGGATCTCTCACAATTTACAATTTACATTAAACACTGTACAGGGTCCTAAGAATTAGGCATGGAAGGCATATCGAAAAATAAATTTTAGGGACCTCACAATCTTACCCAATAATGGGAGCTAAGAATTTAACCTTAATTTCAGGGACCTAACAAGCTTACCAAGTAACGAGGAACAACAATCTCAGTTTATTACCGAGGGGACAGATATTTTGTGACTAGAAATTCCGACGGCTTCAGACCTTTGAAACCTGAGAACGGGACTAGGGCACTATCGAGGTTTGGTGAGATTTTCCTATATAAGAATCGACCAAAGAACTCCACATGTTATTGTAAATTCTTAACAAAGTTTGCTATTTAATCCAGAAAGGTTCGAGTATCTGTGAGCAGATACAGGTCTAGTATCTATGCTATCTGTTTAATAAAGCTCTGTTATGTCAGCTATAGCTGGCCAAACGGCTGGAAAGAATCCCACGGGCAACGCCGGGCACTACAGTTAGTCTGCGTCAAGGATTTAATGCAAGGAAAGTTATTTCAGAAGTGTACACATGTTTTGTACTGCAGTGCACTGTCACTAGGCGGTAATGTAAACACAAGACGGATGTCGAAGCCTGAAATGGGATCCATCTTTCACATAAATAATCAATGAAATATTGTGTGGAAACTATTATGTGAATTATCAAAATTCAATGCTTTTAAGCTCCTCGGATACTAGAGAAACATTGGTTTCAATAAGTACGCAGAGTTTACGCAACTGCAATTAACTTTCCTTACATTACATTCTTGGTCTGCGTATCGTTCTTTACAATTTCTCTAATAGCAGAAGCTGTTGAATGAATTAGAACCCGCCAAACTCAATCTTTTCCCGCCAAAATTTGTGTATAATCTAAGTATCTTCTACGTTAAATTATAGTTTCTTCAGGAAAAAATAGTAAACAGTATTAAGTAGAGTAGAATTTTAGCTTTGAAAATTTGCTTTTACTTCAAGCTTAGAATTATGGTTTAATGTTCAGTAACAAAAGCAAATGTTAAAAAATACAAGAGAGCAAGAAAAGTCGCAAAAGCAAACTAACAAGTCATAATTTTTTAAAATTTATTTTTGAAGTACTAAATACATAATATCCAATAAAATCATTTAGACATATAAAAAACTTTATAAGATTAATTATAATTTCAGATATATTATACTTTGAATTATTAAAATAAAATTTAATAACTATCACAATTAAGTAGTTAAATGATTTATGAAGAAAGTTAAGTTCAAATCTAAGCAGGGGCGTACGATGGGGTGGGCCGCCCCCCCCCCTACGCGTACTATGATCTGATAATGTTTATATCTGTCTGATATTAACAATATTCTGTACCAAGATCTGATAAAAGAACGTTAAAATACTAATATCTAATCTAAAATATGTTCTGGTACTAGTATCTGATCTAAACAACAATTTGGTACTAAGATCTGATCAAGGAACATTCTGGAACTAAGATCTGATCTAAAGAACATTCTGGAACTAAGATCTGATCTAAGGAACAATTTGGTACTAAGATCTGATCTAAGGAACATTCTGGAACTAAGATCTGATCTAAAGAACATCCTGGTTCTCAGATCTGCTCTAAACACTGCTTTGGAAACATTGAATATGTCTTCTCATCGTAGTTTTGAAGTCCTCTAAACAATCCTGAAAACAATTTATCATTTAAAAGCCATAAAATCATCCGGATTAACTGTAAACTCCGGTTCATTTCAATACAGTACCGACTATTTAGCAGCTAGAGTAAGCAGTACAGTACACATACGGACTAAATAAGGCAAACCGGGACGGTACCGGGTACACTAAATGAATCAGCACCTTCTAAGAAGATTTTAGTGGATTAACTGTAAAATAAAAATGTATCTTAAAATGCTAAACTAGGTTCTAAACTGGTAAGCGCTAAAATGGATTGACCCAGAAAAACGGTAATGCGCGCCACCTAGTGCCCGGTGTCCGCGCGTCTAAATCTCCGAAGTTTTGAACTGTGAACTGTATTACCATAGTATAATAAATCACGAGAAACCGAGCAGAGAATTCAGGTTCTTTATTCAACCAGAATACATTCTTTAGACTTAGAAAAACCTGGATTAAAGATTTATGAACCGAATGAGTAAAGTCGGGGTTTAGGATTTTAATCAATTCCTTTATGAAGTTTTCATTATTGTCTAACCCAAAATGAGGGTTTACAAAGTTGGAATTCGCAGAGCCACGCGCCACTTTCCCAAACAATGAAATTAATAATAATAACTTAATAAAACACAAATGATTGTCATCTTTCTTGTTTCTTTTGTAATTAATTTATCCTTATCTCTCCACAAACATGTCCATAGACCCCCNGTCTTAAAAAAATACTGAATTTATAACCCCCTTGGACTCTTTGCTGTGCAGGGGTGCAAAAAGAGTGCAATTAACCAACACCATCTTTTGGCTTGGAGTTTCTTCCTTGTCCTGGTTTTTCAGCCCGGACTAGGACATAACCCTGAGAGTCCCCTTTACATTTTGATCTCGTTTAAAATATTCAGAAAAATGTACGGTCGCAGAATTTGTTATCCCTGCAAAAACTATTGAATAATTTTCGAGTGTATAAGAAGCGACGCTGGCAAAATTAAAAAACTTGATTTATCCTGGAAAATATCAATCTACATACAAGAGTAATAGAACTAACCTGAACAAGTGTTATGTCCTTCTCCTTCTCTAGTTCCAGCAGAGGTCGAACTGCTTCCCGGAGAAAGGTTTGACTGGTCTGACCCATGAAAGGTTTAAGACTGAGTTCAATACAACGAATATCTATCCAGGCCTGAACACATCCATTGCTGTTCATCCTCTGGATACAGCAGAACAATCTGTTCAATTCCTCGCACACAGCTTCAACTAGTTTATCCATTACGCGCCTAACAAACTCTTTACCCATCCGAGACACCTCAGCGTGCACGCACACAGCATTGTGAAGAACTTCTTTGACGTAATTACGTGCACCAGCCGGTCTCACGCACTTTGCCCAGTCGAACTTTCCCATATACATGTTGGGTTCAATAATTGCTATAATAGGTTCGCACTTTAGTTCAATGTACGCATCAAACAGTTTCTGATCTAAAACTTCGTACATCCCTCGCGCTTCTTTAGAGATCTTTTCTAGGGTCAGTTGATCAATGTCTTTCAAACTCTTGAGTATTTTTGGCAGAACCCTGGTTCTAGTAAACTTACAGTTGTTTAAACAGAGAAGTAGACGTTTTGAGTCCGGGGGTATATCCGATTGGTTACTGTAGTAGTTCTCCGTAGCGGCGTTCTCCAGGGTGAATGCAAAGGCGCACATAACCTTCTGAAGCTGGAGCTCTGTGCCCGTCCTGGATGAGTTATGATCCAATATATCATCCTCACGGTTATCTATACAGAGTATTGATTCTTTAATCAGTCCTATGGATTCTAGGACTAAACCTTGATAGAGTTTGGGTAGATTAGTTACAGCTCCGTATTCATCACTTACGTCCTGGGACCAATCCTCTTTCTCATGGAGTATATACGTCTCCTCAACCACAGCATTTAGTAGATTAGTTAGACTAGATAATCTCAACTCCGTAGTTAGATTCTTGATAATATCTAGAACCTGGGACGGAAGATCTTGACTGATGAGGACTGAGTAAGCTGCTCTTACCTGCTGAAGACAGTGTGGTAACCAGGTGACTGCTTTATCCGCCTCCCGCCATACTCCGTAATCTTCACGGTTCGGTAGAGTCACAACAGGCAGGGCTGCAGCACGGATCAGATTACAGAAGAATGATATGGAAGATAAAATCATTTCTCTGAACACTGGTTGTTTCCCTGTATCAGGATCTATGTGAAGCTCATGTTTAAAGTACGCCTGTCCAAGTTTCCACAGCTCCGGAAACTCAATTCCAACCCTCTCCGTTATATCCTCGACGAAGAGGATATTCTGTGGAACCCGATCAGGATCCTCGGGAGGAGTAAACATGGCACGGATCTTCCCCGCCGGACTAGCGAACAGCGGCTGTCCGGTTGAGCGAGGAAGTAGGTTTCCGTCCTTCTCAAGATGCAAATTTTTACAGTTTTCCATGAGTTGGAATGTGAGCCTGTATCTGGTCTGAACAGATTCCCAGGCTGGATCACCATCTTTCTCTAGCTGAACCAGGGATCCTATTAATTTCTTCTGCTGCTCTATAGGCAGAACCTCCTGGCGAACCTTCCTGTACAGAACCTCCTTCATCTGCAGAACTCCTTGCTCCGCCTCGGTCAGGTAGGTTTGGAAGAGGGACTCTTCGCTGCTCCCGTACAGAGCCTTAGCTCTCTCGTACTCCTCGATCACTCGGTCATAATCCTCTCTGCTGAGGTGGGTCCGAATACTGGCCGGCAGATGGAACAGAAACTTAAATCTGTTCAGGACAGTTAGTGCGTTTCTAGTCTTATCAGCCTTGTCCTTCCGCCCCAGTACATCAAAAAACATTTTGTCTGCCTCCTCCTTGCATTTGGCGATTGCTGTCTCGACCTTAACTGTTGGATTTGGACCGTAGTCTCGTTGATCCAGTTCATAACGTTTTCGAATAGATCTCAGGGTGTCCATTTGATCCATGATAGAGTTGGTGTTCGCCTTGATGAATGAGAGCTGGTTCTGATTGTGTCCTGAAACCTTTCTCCGGAGATGCTCCGTCCCGGCCTTGAGATCATCAAATGTAGTTGCTTGATGATGCTCCAACAGGAAATATGCCGGATCAAACCTTTCAGATGCTATATCTCCAGAACCTTCGGGAAACATCTCCTGAAATTGAAAATTAAAAATACAAAACAATTTTCAGATATTTTGTCAGACCTGAATTATGTGGAAATGGGCTCAAGAATTCTTTATGAATTATGTGTTCAGAATTGTTTTATACCAGCGCTTAGGATCCATTTAATTTTGATGCGTATCCGGTTCCTGGATCCGCACTGGAAAAAATGGATCCAGATCCAAATCCGGATCCGGTTCCAGGTCATTTCTTTAAGATTTACTGAATTTTTTAACAAAAATAATTTTCAAATCTTTTGTTTATTTTTTTCGCATGTTTTTATCCTAAAACTTTATGAACCATGAAATTTTTATAATCTCTCTTATTTTCAAAAGTTCAGATTTTGGTTTTAGGAATAAAAAAGTTTTTTTTTGCAGTTTTTGATTGATATTATACCCCTTGGACCCGGATCCGTGGATTCGCATATTATTTGCGGCGGATCCAGGAAGCCAAAATCTTACGGATCGAACGGATCCGAATTCTAAGCACTGTTTTTCACTAACCATGAGTTGATCTTCTGGGAACTTTGTATCTCCTTCAACATCCAATCCTAGAGGATCCTCAACCTCCCCACCCACAGCAGCCACGCCTCCTTTCCTCCTAATTTAACAACAAAATGGAGATGAGAAATTTTTAAGTTTAAAGATAACTGTTAAAAAGTGTCCTTTCAAACAATGTATTTTTGGTGTTAATTAAGAAGTTAAGATATATATTTTAAGAATGAGTTACAATGCAAGCTTAAATTTTTACGATTTCTGGCTAAAATATGAAATATTAAATATTAAAGTTTGTATTGTAAATTATATCTGTTAAACTTGATAAACTCATATAAAGAAAATAACTGTTAATAAATGTTAAAGCTGTAAGCTGCATTAATTTGACGATGATCTAATGATAAAAAATTATTTTAGTAGCGAGTCAGTTAAAATAAGATTACTTATTAAAAATTGTTAAACCTTCTTGGATTATATTTTTCATCAATCCAGACTGCTGACTCCTTCAGTGGGCCAACATTCTCCTACGAATATAAATAATAATAGGACCAATATTCTCCTTCAGTGGCAGGCGAATAAATCAATACAATGAAGACGACTTTCGATTTCAATTTTGATTTGTATCATGCTGTTAAACAGCATGGATACATCTAAACATAGAAGTCACAAGAAGCTGTCAATTAAAAAAGCTTCTCTTTGATTCCTTGTAACTTCAAATTCGAAAAAAGCTTGTTAACAATCAAAACAAAAAAATCGCCTTCATTGTATGGATATAATAAACTACCACTATATGAAAATTAGCAATAGAACCTAAATTCTAATAATAAGTTTTTAACAATGATTTAATATTTTTCTTGAATTTTATTTTTCCCAAAATAATAGGAAAGTTTGGTCGGAATGGAAGATTTTTTTTTTGCAGATTTCGAGAAAATAATAAAAAATCTGTGACGGTAATATTAAAAATCCACNCAGTGTTAATTATTGCAATATAAATATTATATACCCCTTAAACTGAAAAGTATATTAACCTTGAATATCCTGAATTGTACAGAAGATGTTCCGACTCCTCCTGATCTTGTTGCTATAATAATATCTCCTCGTCCTTCACTATACAAATAACATCAATCAATCAATCACCAAATCTTAATCAACCAATCAATTAAATAAATGGTTGATCTAACATGTCTAACTTTGTATCGCTACGTTGCTTATTATTTGGTCAAAACATTATAACGGGACAAATTTTTTTGTTTTGTTTTCATAAAAAATTCCCCAAAAAGTCTTCACCTGGCGGGTGCAAGAGCAACAATTTTACTTGGGCTCTTCCAATCCGAGATGAGTAAACAGTCTGCTCCGTTGATGAAAACTCCAATCAAATCCTGCGGCGAGATTCCCAGATTCTCTCCTCGTATCGTTATCTTAGTTCCAGGAGTTCCCTCACGTGGCGATACACCGGAAACGGAGGGTTTCGGCGCCATTTTGTTTAATTCATCTGAAATTTTAGTTTAACAAAATACATTCAGGATAAGATCATTTACAAATGTGTATTCATAAAAAAAACTAGGCTTAAATCCGGATTAAAGACTTTTAACGGATTTAAATCTTTTAAAAACTATAAAAGCTTGAAGCTTCATGAAGGAATTTTTAAAACACATTTGTACTTTTTGTAAAAAAAGAGTTGAACTTCAATCAAATTTAAAAACAATTATTTGTGTTGATCTGTTCTTTATTGACATATATACATAAACTCCTGTATCGGAGGAGAATATTTCATGAGAACTTTCAACAAACAGAAAACAGGAGAATACTGGAGGCATTACATCGGTCTCCCGTACATAATCGGAGGCCGAGGACCTGGAGGCTGACCTCCTCCACCCATCCTCAGCTGGGCGTTCTGGTCGAGCAGGAACTCGTTTGTTGCAAGAAGATCAGATACTTTCTTTTCTAGTTCACATATTCGTCCTTTTAACTGGCAATTCTCCTCCTGCAGACAAAAACACGGGTTTTTATTTTAATACAACAATCATCAAAAATAATCTCTGACGAGTAAACAAAGTAAAAAAAGCTTATAAGTTCACTGACAATTAGATAACCCAGCACCTCAATTTAGAATTCTCTCACCAAGCTAGTAACATTTCTGTGAGTCTACCGTGTTCCCCAATCAAAATGTTAGGCAAATCGTAAGAATAGTTTGTAAGTTGTAAGTCTTCTGCGTGGATTTATACCCTTCAGGAAAATATTTTCTTCTCTTTTGAAATATAAGTTTATCGTACTAATTGTTTTTTTCTTTAAAAAAATCAGGGCAAATTAAAAAATAAAATCAATTTCTGTATTGTATATCTGCAATCTCCATCCCCCGAATATCATTTTAAATGAACACTGAACAGTGAGGGGACAGTGACAACCTACCTCTAACATCATAAATGCTTGTGGCGGAGGCCCGATTTCAAATCCCCCGCCCGTCTCCATCATTCTCCGTTTCATCGGACCCCGCCGGTCTCCCATATCTGCCTCCTCGAAGAATGTTTGGAGAAGGTTCTGTGCGGGAGGGAAAGATGACGCCATCTCCATATCATATTCTCTAGAGTTCAGATGGCGGAATTTACACCGGGATTTGCGTCGACAGTTGCCTTTAAGATAGTCCTTGCAGACCGGTATTCCGCCGCTCACCGCCGGTAAATCTGCCGCCACACCTTTGGTTATTATTTGATCTCTCACTAATGGCGGAAGGTAGCCTGCAAAAACTATTTATAACACAAGAGACCAAATATAAAGAGTGGCGGGTAGTCGTTGAACCGTGTGACAATATACATGTTTAAAGTTAAACACTTAAACTGGTGCAAAACAGAAGTGGTTTAACAACTTCTGACACTATTCATTTAAGTCCCAGGATTTTGCAAATTCCACACATTAATATAAACGTAATATTGTAATGATATATTGGGCATTGTGGGGAAAACAAAACAAAAAGTTCTTAGCTATCGTTTCTAGAATAAAATTTATGCTATCGTTTCATGACTTCAGTGATTCAATATTCTTCAAATGAGTGAGCTATGTTTTTAAAAATTTTTTTAACTTGTCTGTTCAAGTTTTATTTGTTCTGACATTTTGCCCTTGAAAAATTCCTGGTTGTAAAGTTACAATTTTTCTTGTTTTTGCTTTAATATTTTATATATTCTTTGTCTAAAATTAATTTTTTTGGCTTAAATTTGTAATGTTACGGGACGAACTCCTGATGATGCCGGCGAAATATATTGAGAAATTGAGAGAGAGAGAGTAGGGTTGGGTTTTCTTTAAAAACTATCTGAAGTATCGATTCTCAGATCAAAGTTTAAATGTAAGTATCGTGAATCGTTGTTATAGCTATTTATTTAATTTAATAATTGCGTTATAGTTAATTATAATTAATAGATACTTACGGTTAGTGTGTGACTGTCCTGAAGCTAGATATTCAGCTTCTGAATCTTTACTACAGTGGATAAACTTGCAATTAGATCTGGCGCAACGATTGTTCTGGAAGTCGTGGCAGAACATCACCTTTACATACAATATATAAATTAGATTTAAATTTGGTGATGGTGATGGACCAAACCTCTATAGAGTAAATAAAGTAGATGTTAGGTCCGCATTTTATTCAAAATATATTTCGGTCTGGGTTCACCCTCGTCAGTGCTTGAGATTGTTTCTGTCATGAAGATTAAAAACAAACTTAGATTAAAGGGAAAAACAATATTATTTCTAATTAGAAGTTGGAGTAAATCTTGCATTGGATCCGCAACATATTTTAACTCTATGGAACCGTATCCTACAAAAATATGCGGATTCACGATCAGATGCCAAGAGGCATAATATCAATCAAAGTCTTCTAAAAAAGATAAATTTTACTTTCAAAACACAAATTTAAATTGTTAGCGATTAAACGAATAATAATTACTTTCCAATCTCTGAAGGGCTCATTAAGTTTCAAAGATATTTTTGAACATTTTTCATTTGCTCAAACAGAAATGAAGAAATGTTCAGGACTGGATCCGGATCCATTTTTTCAGGGAATCAAAATGAATTGGATCCTAAGCACTAATATCTTATACTCCAGGTGATGTTTATTCATTTAATAAAGTTGAGATTTTTTTATTTTTATTTTTAAGATTTCAGACAAATTTGAATCAAGTAATTTTCTTCAATTGTTTTACAATCTTTCCTTGTTATAAAAAAATAAAACCTTTATAATTTGATATTTTACGTACAATGCACAGTTTAAGAACGTGTAGTGCAGTGTAAGCACGTATATTGTACACTGTAAGTGAACAGTGTACAATGCATGAACGTTTACAAAATACTCTGACGCATAAGGAAAACTCTAGAACCAGTTTTTACTATAAACAAACAAAATTTAGGAGACAATATTGGGATTTGGGAAGATCGAAAAAAAAAGACAAGAAGAGAAGAATTAGTGTGAAATTAAAAAAAATGAGTTGATGGGACTGTTTCAAACTATAGGGGTGCTTTGGAGGGGCCCTGGGATCCCCCTAGGGAAGAGAGGGTTCAGGGGCCCTGGGATCCCCCTAGCCTAGGGAAGAGAGGGTTCAGGGGCCCTGGGATTCTTAAGTACTTTTACCCGTGGGAAATATAAACAAAAAGTAACAAAATCTATTAAGGGGAAAAAATGTTGAAATTTTTTTTATCTTGCATGAAAAAAATGTAATAAACATCGATTGCTTGATAATCGTTTATTTCTTCGCGCCTCCTTGAACGTCTACCGGTGTCCCGAGTTGTCCAAATACGTCAATATAATATGTAAACATAACGTAACTCGGATTGTTTTTTATTTCTTGATTTCAAACTAACCTTATCTTGTAATCCTGAAGGTTCAGCCTTTGCTTGTTCAGGACCACTGGACAACATTAACAAAACTTATTTCACTTTATTTTTAGCATCTACAGGAGGAACATTTTCTATTTTTAGCATCTACAGGAGGAACATTTTCTATTTTTAGGATCTACAGGAGGAACATTTTCTCGTTTGAAATAATAGATTCAACGTTGTCATTTTTAGCACGTACATAATTTCAGAGGTGAATTTTAGGAGTAATCATATATAAAAAAGGATTAAATAAGAGAAAAAAAAAAGATTCGAGGTTTTGTTTTAACAAAAAGCTTTCTTGTATTAGAACACGCAATTCGGCATACATAATTACCTCCATCATTGAAAGACAACCCATCAATAATATGTTAATTTTGATAAATTTTGTTTAAGTTTATTAATATTTTAAGTTTTGATTTATTTCCTTTCTGGGTGTTTAAATATGCATTTCTGGCCTCGATTGCAAACATTTCGCATAAAATCGCGACAAATATCGTCTGGTATTTCTCTCGTGAAACTGGAATCTCCCTCCTCGGCCATTCTCTCTGAAACAGGATGGAGTCTAGGATACAATTCTGAGATTTTAGTGAAGAGGGTGGACAAAATATTTTGATTTAGCAAACTGTTCAGAGTCTAAAAATATTTTTCATCAATAATAAAAACAAAAAACCGAACATATAGTTTAAGATAATTACTAATCCGACCTTAAGTACAGATTTAAAAAGAAACCTGAACTTGAAGTTTAAGATTATACTAATCCGGACTTAAGTACAGTTTAAAAAGATTATAAATTAGATAGCTGTTAGATCTGTTCAATTAGATTGATTTAAAATTTAGGAAAGAAGGATATTTTCAACATGTTGACTCATAACAGAGATATTTAGATAACCCAGATTCATCTTCGAACAGATCTATTTCTTCTTTAAACTTCCGAAGGCTGGGATAACTTTAGCTAGGGCAGGGTTTACTCCTACTCCAGGTCCACTCTGAAACACAAAACAATATTAGACTTAGAATTATATCAATACAGGAGAGTATATTTTTAAGAATACCCCCTCAAGCAGTGATAAGAAAAAAATGCAACCTAATTTATCATGTGAGGTATCAATCAAATCATAGCTAGGTTTCTTGGTGTTCTGAATCCAGTATTGGAATCCCTTTTTCAGTCCGAGTGTTCAAATATTAATGACCTCCGGAGGTCAAATTATACTTTTCTTTAAAATTTAGAATCAATTAAAATGGGGCATGTTAGGAATCAAATCGTAGGTTTTTTTTACTGTTCTGATTTCATTCCAAGCCCCTATTTGACCTTAAAATGATCCTGAAGGTCGTTGACCTTAATATAGATTTGACCACAGGAGGGCAAAATCGAAAACCAAGAAAAGGTATCAAATTATCGTTTTGTTTTGGTGTTCTCAATCCAGTATTGGAATCCTTTATTAAAGTCTGGGTGTTCCAAATGTCATTGACCTCCAAATATCAATGACTTCTGGAGGTCAAAATTTAGAATCACTGAAAATGGGTCTGATACTCAATTGTTGTTAACAAAATTATAATTTAAATTATTTAGGCAACCTGTTGGGTATTTGATGTGGTTACACAAGCAACGAGATTTACCAGTAACTTTAAAATCTTATTTTCAAATGAAATTGGTCTAAATTTACTGCACAATTGTTGTGCTTCATGTTCATTAAACTATCTAGAAACAGAACTCGAGTCTTACAGTCGTCTTCTTATTGTATGGGTCCCACTGTACCTATCATTATTTTGTTAAAAAAATTTATTATAAAAGTAAACCTATTATTTTTTTCCTAAAAACAATTATATTTTTTCGGCAAAGATATTTCTCGTATCCTTGTTGGACTGGTAGTAAAATTTAACAAATAAAAATTTTACAATTTGAAGATTATTGTTTACCGAAGCTTGATCCCATTTAGATTTTCTCTGCTGTAGTGTATTCAAAGCATCTTTTATTTTGGCATCTCCCATTTTCTTCTTCGCTTCGGCAGCCTAGACAAACAGTCATTTAGTTTTCTAGAAAATATTAAAACAAAAAAATGTTTTTGTTGTTGTTGTGAATTTCCTGATTTTAAATTAATCGACATTGTCGATCGATTGATTTAATTGATTAAGTCATAATTTTATGCTCTTAAACTTGCCAAAAGACAGGTTTTTAGCTAAGGGAGAAACCGGTGGGACTAATGCTATTATACTTGCACTCCGCTAAATGCTTCAATTGGGCGATATTTTCCACAGAGTAAGGGCATTTAAAGGAGCACATACTGATACTATTGTACATGCATTGACACCTACAAAACTCTAAAGCATGGGCAAAACCTTTTGTTAGACCATATCGATTGTTTGGATCCAATAAACACCGAGACGGTATAATCGATTAGGTGAGGTCTTAAATAAACCTTAAATTAAGTTTAATCTGCCATCCTCGGGTTATCTCTTCTCTTTTCACAAAAAAATAAAAACGACGAATTTTACGGAAGTACTGACCGTAACAAATAAGAACGTTCTTCTTGATTGATTAAATTAATTATCACCTTTTCTCTCTTGTCCATTTCAGCTCTCTGACTCTTAGACAGTTCGTCGTAGTAGGATTCTTTTCCAAACAGATGACCGTCATATAACTCAGGAGGGAAGTTTGTGCCTAAAACATCGTTTACATCTTATATATCAAGTAGTAATCTTTGTTTAGATGTCCGATCATAACTCTTGAACCCCTAGACCGTTTTGCTTCAAATTTTGAAACTTGGTAGAACGATGGGAATGTTCTTAGCTTGGTTCAAGAATTCTAACTTGAGTAGATCGACGTTTGTAAAAATATTAATTCCAGACAAAGCTGGGTTCCTATCTAGTATTAATTATGTATAATGTATATCATATTCCAAACCAAATAATAAAACAGTTTTAAGTTGGGTTCCTAATACTCTGAAAAGTTAAACTAACCCAGTCGTCAAATGTTTAGGATTCTATTCTTCATAACCCCCTTTTTTAACAGAAAGATAATTGTTAAATTTAAGTTCAATTAACATGAAACACAGTAATTATTCTGCGTACCCAGACCAATTTTACGTAATAAGGTGAATCTCAACCTGCTGGTTAAACTATGCTTTATATCAACATGAAATACACATGTCGTCTTCCTATTCCAGAGTTCCATATGGGTGACTGTATGCAAATGAATTAAGAAAATAAAAAATGGTATAAATCCACTTATATTTATATTTGGGATAATTAAGAGGACCTGGACAAGGAAAAAATGGGTTTATTACCTAATTCGTCAATGTTGAGATGAAGAATAAGTTTCTCGTAAATGCTCGGATTTCTAAAAGCTTTCTTATTTTGAATCATAAAATTTAAATCTGTTTTCTCTTCAATTTTTCTCTTCCACATTTTTTCAATCTTCTCCTAAAATGTATTTCATCAAAAAATGTTTTCATTTTCTCTTATTTTTTTTCTTTAGAAAAGTTTACAACTATAATGAAAATTGAACTGCCAAGTTTATTACACGTAAGTTTCAATTTGACCCTAAAAAAAAGGAGTCCACCTACATTTATAATTTTTAATTATACTTTCAACGCAAAAAAAGTATCTAATCACTTGCTACAAACTTGATTCTCTTAAAATAAACATACCTGTTAACACAACAAACAAAGAACTAAGGATTCTAAAAACCTTTTTTACTAGTCGATTTTTTGGGATATGTTAGGTAGATCTACTACGATATCTATTTGATTTGATTTCGAACTTTGATTTTACATTTACTATTCAAAACGTTTAGAACAAGAGTGCATGACATACGAAGAAATCAAAATGTTATAAAGATGTTTTTCCTTTTTGATTACTGGATTTAACTTTGTCATGAGCCCAGACCGCCATCATATAGAGAGGGGGGGGAGGGAGGGGAAGATACAAAAGAAGAGGTTTTATATCAGGGCAGGGGATATAACATTTAGTTAAAGAAGAATACAAGAAGGGGACGGAGGAAATGTTAAATTTTCTGCTGAGGGGCAATGCATCCTTGAATATAACAGTCACACACTTCAGCCTTGTATTTTAGATTTGGATCTGGTAACCTGAAGGAGATGGAATGTTATCCTGTTAGGGAACTAGCTAGGTCATGTACTAGGTAGGTGTTCATTAAGTATTTCAATGAAATGAATGTTTATGACAAAGTTACATAATAAAATTAATATTCTTTCCAAATTGTAAAATTTGCAAGGCCTCAGTGCATTGACCAGAAATCTAACCTACCCAAAATCTCAATCCTAATTATAGGAAATAGACAAGGGAACGTTTGATTCAGAAAATGACAAAGTATCCTCAATAATGGTTATTTCACTTTTATTAGGACAATCTGCTGCTTGGAACATCCTGCCTTCTTTGCCTTTGATTCCACGAGATCCTTACTTTTTATCTCCGAACCTAAAAGAAATAGGATTGGTATCTACGATGCTAATACATTCGTGTTCAAATCCTGGTTAACCTGTCCTGATTACACGCTAAGGAATCCTAGAAATATAGTGGTTGCAGGTAGTTCATACAGATTGCTTCTCTGCAGAAAGTCGTTGATCTTAATTTGGGATTTTGGGAACCCAGCTTTGCCCAAGGTATTCATAGTCACTCCCGCACTCCAATCAAAACGAAGCTAAGAACATTCCCATGGCTACCCCGAGTTTTCAAACAAAAAAATCTATTTGACAAAAGATAATTATTGTCAATACCATGGAGTTGAGAATGTAATTTAGTTTATCCTGTGTCATTTTAAAGAGGAAATTTTTCAAATCCATAGTTTGGATAGTTTTTTGTTTAATTTATGCGAAGTGATTTGCAAAAACCAATCTGAAATGCTAAAAATTTATATAAAACTTAAAATGATGTGAAAAAAATTGACAATGGTCATCAAAATAATGTTTTTTAGACTCAAGGACAATAAATGTTTAGGGAACTACTTAGTGATTCTACAAAGTAACGGCATCATTATATTCCTGATCGATGAGAAGGCATATTCACGAGCAATTTCCTTTCAATTCATTCCAGGATGTTTCAGGTATTCTTTTCTTTTTCAAAGCAGAATCACACCTCTGCCTTCGATAAGCTTGCTCTCAAGTCAGAACTTTAAAATGTGATCAAGCATATTGATCTTCATCTTAGACTTGCTAATTATTGAATTCCTCCTGGATATCCCTTGGTGGTCATACCCTGCTGGGATAACAAATGAAGGGATCAAGCCATTTAAAGTGCCCACATTGGATATCGAGATCAAGAGTTCAAGACTAAAGATACTTTAAACAAAAGTTTCTATCTCTCAAGAAAAATAAGCAAGTATAATTAGTTATTATTTCAGTGGATTGTGCTGGGTTGAGGCGACACATGAGCTAGCTTCTGTTAAAAGTGGAAACGAACAGTGTGAACAAACTATCAGGTAGAAACATGCCATAATTATAGATTTATAGTTATGGTTACAGACTTTTATGTAGAGTTAAAAATGGGGGATAGAATTTAAAAGCTCTTTGGAAAAGTTAAAGACGAGACTCCAGCCTGTATTTAAGCTTTTTTAACCTTTTTGTTTTAATACTTAAACACCCAACAATAAACAATAAATTCTTTCCTTCCTTGAACAATAAAAGTCTGGCTAAAATCTTTATTTAGCATCCTGGCAAAATCTTCACATTTTAACCGTTTCAGGAGATACAGGAAAGATCTGGCGAACTCTTTCATTTATGTTGGTTCTATTGAGATACACAACAAGAGGTAGCCAATACTTTTTTATGAACTGTTGTTTGTCTCTTACAGAAAACGGAATTGAAATAGGGTCAACATTGAGTTTGCTAGTTTGCAACAGACCCCACTCTAATGGGGAATGACCTGATTTTCTGTCTTCATCAGAAAGTCCTGCATCAGGATCTTGGTAGGAGACAAGAGAATGTTTCTTTGGAGTTGATCTTCCAGAGTTTCCACTCCCAGGAGTACCCATCCCACCCTCTACCTTCAACCTGAACATGATGAGTAAAAAACAACCCTGGATTAGTGCTATTTTACACAAAACTAAATTTGTTTACAGGGCTGTTAGCTTCAAAAATTTTAAATAATAAGCAAAAATATTTTCTGGTACACTGAAAAAAAATTAGCAAATTTTCTTTTTTTGTAGAAAATGATTTTTACTTATGATTAGAAAAGATTTTTTCTTAGGATTGTCAAATGTTTTTTCTTCTGATTGTTAAATGTTTTTTCTTCCGATTGGCATTTTTTTTTCTTATGATCGGCAAATATTTCTTCTTATGATCGGCAAATGTATTTTATTCCGATTGTCAAATGTTTTTTCTTACGATTGACAATTTTTCTTCTGATCGGCAAATGTTTTTCTTACGATTGACAATTTTTCTTTATGATCGGCAAATGTTTTATCTTCTGATTGTCAAATGTTTTATCTTCTGATTGTCAAATGTTTTATCTTCTGATTGTCAAATGTTTCTTCTTCTGATTGGCAAATGTTTTATCTTCTGATTGTCAAATGTTTTATCTTCTGATTGTCAAATGTTTCTTCTTCTGATTGGCAAATGTTTTATCTTATGATTGGCAAATGTTTTTTCTTATGATTGGCAAATGTTTTTTCTTATGATTGGCAAATGTTTTTTCTTCCGATTATCAAATGTTTTTTCTTTTCTGTTCCAAAATCTTAAATGTTGGTGCAAATCTGCACCAAACCTTGGGAAATAAAACTTTAAAAACGTAAATACAGTTTACAAATTAAGAATTAAATTTTAAATAACAAAATAGTTTAAATGAAGTTTCATTTTGCTATCGTTGCGAGAGTTGGTAAGATTTGGAGTAGATGTGTTAGTGTTTTTTTAGACAACTGTGTTCTAGAAACTTTGGAAAATCGATACATATATATAAAGTAGTAATCTCCGTTTGTTTGTATGTAAGATCATTTTTAATGAACACCTTGACCGGTTTGGTTACGAGATTTTAAGTTGAGTGGGTAAAATAGGGGAAAATAAGAGAAAATCGTAATTTAAGACCAAGCGCGGTTCCAAAGATAGTAATAGAATTAACATTTTCTATTCGTTCAAATGATAATTTAAAAAATATTTCTTACATTAAATCGAAATTTACGAAAAATTCTACCTCTCCGCTAATCCTGGAGCTAATTCAAGCTGTTCATCCTCTTCAGATCTAGAAATGTAAAATATGCAATATTTTGATTTAACATAAAGCTCTAGCCTCTCTCTGAACTTTGCATATAAATTATACAGTCATAAACAGAAAGACCCAGAATTAATTTACAAATAATCAGACGACTTTACAATCTAATTTTACAAATATGATTAATGAAACGATTTCACAAAATAGCCCTAGTCCTGCCATTTTAATTGTGTGGGGTGTCTTTTATGAGCATTTAAATAACCAGAGATATATATTTTAAATAGTCTGATTAATTGTCAGTTAATTCCGGGTCTTTCTAATTCTAATTTTTGGCAAAATTGCATTAAACTGGATAAAATCATGGCGGAATTCTAACTTCAGAAGGATAAATTGTTAGAACAGGATTCCTACCCTTTCTCCTCCTCTCCCTCTGAGTCTGTATATGTAGCTGTCAACGAGTCTAGAGCTGATGCCATTTTATTCTGCAATTAAACATCAGGATACAAAACACAAGAAAAACAGAAAAAATTATACAGAATCAGGTGAGATTGCTCATAACAATCTCAGATTAAGAGTTAAAGATGAATATATTTTACAGAATAAATGCTGAGATTGGCTCAGACGGCGGCAAATCTGGCCGCTCTTGCTTTGATCTTCTCATCCAGGAGAACAGAGTTCACACCGGCATTCAGATTTATCTTCTTAGGCTAAAACAAAATATTTTACGTTTTTTTTTAAAAAATCTTAGAAGATGTAGATTGTGTTGAATTGCTTTATAAAATATAATTTCTAACTAATTCTTAAACTCGCGGATAAAAACCCCAACAAGATTTCAGATTTAAATCAGGAAAGCAAAAAACTGAAACATTTGGAAAATAAGCAGTAGCTTTTATTGTCTTGTCTTGTCTTTTTAAAAGCTAAAATTTGCTTGATCAGCATAAAAAATCAAATTGGATCTAAAGTTCTTATTTACAATTAAGAATAATTGTGATACTTTTTTAGTCGATCCTGGCGGGGACAGGTTTTAAAGCTAACCTTGGGTTCGTCTTTGGCCACTACTCCGAACCTATCCTGTCTCCTCTTGATAGCTTCAGACACCTCAGCTTCTTTTACTAGTGGAGAAACAGCAGCTCCAAACCTTCAAGTATAGACGATAATAATTAGTTTATATCATGATTTATTCATTTTGAAACCATGATTATTGAATATATATTTTCTTCATCACCCAGGGGGAAAGCAAACAAACAAACAAAAGACAAACACCCAGACAGGGGTAAATATTTTCTTGATAAATTATAAATCTTTATCACCCTTGGGTTAATCGGGATCAAGAATATTTTATTTATTTATTTTTATTTCACCTCTCAGCTCTTTTCTTGAGAAGGTCTATATCAACAGCAGGTGCGGCTCCGATCTTTTTACTCGTCTCATTCCCTTTCATCTCCGTCATCATATCGGAGAAACGAGCAGCGCGAGCAGCCTTCTTCGCCTCATCAGACTGGAACCCACCAAACCTCTCCGCCCTGGCCTTGATCTTCTCCGCCGGGTCCTCCTCCTTCTCCGCCACAACCTTCACCTTTTCCGGGGAGATCTTGTTTTCCTTCTCCTAAACCGAGGATATCCGTTTCATACATGCAGATAAAATGGAGGCTAGTATTATTAGAAAAACCAGCAATGTGAAACTATAAGAAAAACTTTTGCGATCGCAAAAAATAGCTGTTAAAGAAAAATGACTTGGACCTTCATATTTTTATTGAGAAACTAGAAATATTAATAGGCGACATAAAAAATGAGGTTATTCCTGTTATAAACAAACTGAAACATTAAAAGCATTAGTTCGGCTTGGATAATCTTTTCCTCTGAAACTTCTGTTTTTTCTTCGGTAGTTTCCTCCGAAAGACTAGTTTCTCCTTGAACCTGTAATTCTTTCTCAGCTTCTTTAATAGCTTCCTCTGTCATTTCTTCATCTTCCTGAAATAAAAAAATTTATGAAATTTTTGAAAACAAAATAGTTTTCATAGCATCAAATGTAACTCTCCAAATTTTCTGTATAATATTTTCAACGCTAAAGATATTTAGTAGACCAAGATGTTTCGAGGGTCAGAATGCTAAATATTCTTAAAAACGATTCAATTGTTAATTTTGCGAACTTTATAGATTTCTTGGAACATTATGGTCTCAGGGACACTGGGACAGCTAAGACAAATTAGTAGTTTCGATAGTATTTTCAAAAGCGTGAGCAATCCTTTTAAGGGGTAGGGGAAGGGGGTTCAAACCTGATCCAGATCATCATCATTCTCATCCAACAGAGAGGTTCCTTCTGCAGCCTGTAGTCTTTCAATCAACTCCTGCTTGTTACCAGTCGTAGGTAACCCCTCAAATAAAATAAAACTTAAAGATTTAGAAAAACATTACAATTAAGACTAAAAGCTGATGTTAAGAAAATTTTCAAACTAATTTCTTAATTTTTGTGTTTAAACACAAAAATTCTGCACAACTAACAAGTGACTATATTTCCAAATAGATATATTTATCGCTACAAACACGTTATCTTAATTCCATATTTTATTTATTCACCATGGTACAATAATTTATTCACCATGGTACAATGATTTATTTAAGGTTACTTTATTGATGCTTCTCAATATAGTTTTATCCCTTTACGTTAGGAATTACTTTTGGTTTAGTTAGAACACAGGGGGGTGTTATTCCAAAAAAAGTTTTACATTTAAGATTAAAATAATAACGTTTATAATTAATGTTTACTAAAAGATACATATAAACTTACAGATTTCTTCAATTCCTTCTTGAGATCAGCAATTTTCATTGAAGCGAAATCGGACATATTTGGCTTGGAAGGTCTGAAAACACAATCTATCAAGATATATTACATGATAAAATAGAAAGCTATCTCCACAAATAATGTTATTGTTACTTTAATCTAACAAACCTGAAACTGATCCTTCCATGAAGTTAACACAATTGAATTTGAAGAAGAAAGTTTACTTTGGTACTTAAAATTTTCTTACAACGGCGTGACATTGTAAATCGTCCAGGGTTATATAACGCCTGGGTAATGTGATACTTCTTAATGATTTGGACAATTGGGTCTGTCTGACTAGAGAACGATTTTTAGACCCCCCCCCCCCTCATACCAATTTTCTATATAACCATTTTTTATATCTAATTAATTATTATTATTTATATTTGATTATTTTAGAGTTAGGTTAAGACAGTTTCTGGGCCGAGCGCTGCGGCTAAGACAGGCTAGGGAGTCGAGCGCTACGGCTAGGAAAGGATAGGGTGCCGAGAGTCGCGGCTAGAGAGCCTAGCGCTGCAGCTAGGACAAGCTGGGGGGCCGGGCGCTGCGGCCACATCCATGTGTTACATATGAGATCCATGTACAAAATTGATACTCCGGGGTCGCGTCTCCTACAGACGATTTGTCGCCCACAACAAAAAATTAATAAATACATTAATAAATACCTGCTGAACATCAATATAGTTAAATAAGTTTTTAAATATACCATTACTGGAAAATATGATTATAAACATTATTCCGACTAGAATGAAAGCACTTTCCTGGATAATGATTTTGAATGATATAAGAAACAACTCAGTTGTCTCACGCCCGGACGCTCGTTAACGTGAAACCGGTCTTCTTTAATTTATATCTAAAAGGGGGAGGTGCTGACCGAAAATTTATTTGATCAAATTTAATAGTCTTGATTTTTTTTTGACTGAGAGAAAGATCACAATTTTTAATTTATAATATGAAAGCCGATCTTATGCTTACATTTTAAGAAACTTAAACTTAGTATTCTTAAAACGTTTAAAGAAAGAATCGGCAAATACGATCAGATCTGATCAGAACATGGTTCATAACTACAACTATATCTGGTGGGGTTTGGATTATTAAAAAAAAAATGTTTTCTTCATCAGTAACACTGGAAAGGATCGAAAATATAGAGGTAACTTTATAGTTGTGCTGTAAGTGTAATCCTAGTCAGTAGTCCAAAACAAGCCGTATTTTCAGGACTCAGGTTAGCGCACAAACTCAATAAATGCCGCAATTGAAAATATAGGCCGTTCTAATAAAGGATTTACACCAGTGTAAACTGTCATTTACACTGGTGTTTACCTAGGATCGGATTTAATAGTCATGAATTACACTGACATATATATAAATGCAAAAAAGTGTAAAAAGGAGTACATTTTTGGATTGTTTTTTTGTTTAATTTTTTGAGCCACTAAAACACTATGCAAACTTTTTTTCAGTGACAACCGGAAAAAGAAATAAAATTAAAAGTTATGAACGACCCTTCTAGAATATGTACGCAATAATCGTCTTGATTTGCAACGGAAGTAACTGCTTCAGCTGACGCAGATAGTAGATGGACAAAAATAGTTGCACCACGTGGTGATACTGAGAGTATGTCGTGATATTACGCTGATAAATGTGGTTATTGTGATTGTTTAAGTGTATAATATTAATTATGAATTAAGTCGGAAGTTTATTGCCATTTTCTCCTGAAATGACAGTGTTTGTTAAACTGTTCATCTACAAGAAAACTATATTACATCATTTCAGAAATATTGTTTTGTTTTGTGTGTCATCAAGATATTTGTGCATGTTGTTAAAAGTTATTCTAAACTGGAATGAATTCAGGTGATTTATACATTTTCTTTCGAGGTTTTATCTTTTACTAGAGACCGTAGTAAACAAGTTCTTAATTACAATTTTGGGTCTGTCCTAGTGAACGGTTTTTGTACCCCCCGCCCCCCAGGCCCCCCTTCTATCAATTTTGTATATGACTTAATTAAAATTAGTATTAGACATGTGGCCGCATTGCTCAGCTCCCTAGCCTGTCCTTAGCCGCTGCGCTCAGCCCAGACCTAACCTCACCTTAAAATAATACAAAAAAAAACTTAAAACTAAAGGTCGTGCACAAAATTGATAGGAGGGGGGGGGGCAAAAATCGTTCTCTAGGACAGACCCGGATCGGACTAACTTACATTCGTACTAACGTTCATTCGCATTATAGTGTGAATGAACAATTAATTGTGAAAGCAAACTAAAATTCGTGTGTAATAAACAATAAATGTTCAATTGTACTGAAGCTAAAAGTGCGAGTTAAGACGAAGTACGTCCAAATGTTCTTTAGTGCAAATGGACTAAATAAGCTTAATCTAACCAAAATCTGAATTTTCACCAATTTGGACTTTTACCCTAATTAGTTAAAATAAATAAATCTATTGCAAATGAATAAAAACATGTTCAATCAAACTAATAAACTTCACCATTTGAACATTTACTCTAACATATTTTAGTGCAAATGATCAAAATAAAAATGTTTAATCTAACTAATTTTAAATTCACCTTTTTGGTCCATGAATTTTAATTAGTGAAAGTAAACTTACTAACAATTTAACAAAAAAAACTTTTCAATTAAACTAAAATCTAAAATTTCACCATTTTGCACATTTACCCTAGTTAGTAAAGATGAAAATATTTAGTGTATCTAAAAAATGTTTATTTGGACCAAAAATTTAGATTTGCCCGCAAATTATGATTATTTAATGAAGAAAAACATTAGCCCGTTTGAACATTTTTTTGCTGGATATGTTTATTTGCAATTGTGTTCATTGCACTAATATTTACAGAAATAAAAACATTAGTCCGTTTGAACAATTTTTTTGTGAGCAATGTTCATTTGCACAGACGTTTAATTAAACCAATGTTCAATGTAAAAGAAACCGTAGTCCGTTTGGAAAATTAATTTGATGGAAATTTACATTTGAACTTTTGTCCAATTACACTTATATTTACTTAAAAACAGTCCGTTAAAGCAAATTTTTTTGTGAGCCAAGTTAATTTTTACCAAAGTTCAATTGCACTTATCATTACAGTAAAAAATTAGTTCGTTTGAACCAATATTTTAAGTATTCCAGATCAATTCCACCATAAATTATTTGTACTTCATATTCCTGGCGGGGATATAAAATATTTCTGGCGGGAAAATAAAATGTTAGTCCAATGGATCACAGTAAAGGTCGATTTGTGTTCATTTTCACTCATGTTCAATCGAAATACAAGCCTGATTATGATTAGCAGACTTTATTGCAAATGTACGTAAGTTCAATCGGACATTTAGTGCGGAAGAATAAGATATAGCATCTTCATTAGTCATACAGTTGTTTTGTTGTATATCAATACTATGAAGACTACTATCTATTTCAATTTGGATTCTAACAAGCTTTTAAACAACAAAGAGAAACATTTGATTTAAATAAAGAGAAGTTTCTCTTTGTTTTCTCGTATACTTTAATCTAAATATACTTAAATGATAAATTATTAAAGTCGTATATTTTGTATTGATATAATCGCCGACCACTTTAAGATAATTATTTTATTAATCTTTAAAACTGTTCTAACTCTGAAGTTTTTTTTACGATCAAAATAGTCGTCTAAAATATTTAATTTCTTACCCTTATTTTAGCAGTAAAATCCGTGGATATCAGAAATTTAATTTTTATTCCTGTTCTTGTTTTAGGATATGCATTCTCTAGGCAGTAGGCCGCTAATAGCGGTTTCTCTGGCGATACCGTCAATTATTCTCATCGGATATCTCTGGCAGAAGCGAAGGGCCGAGGAAGCGGAGGCAAATAAATCAGATTTAAGTCAATATCTTGGAGCTATCGACTCAAGGGAAGTATCATTGAAGCTCGAGAATTTAAACAGATCAAGGTTGGATTGTATCGAAGAGGAGAGGACCGAGGTTCAGGAGGATAAGATAGTTAATTTTCTGGAAATTGCAGAGCAAGCTACCTGTACAGTTGCTGAGAACTCGTCTGTTCTAACTGAAACCACTGCGACGGTTGAGGTGTTAGAAAGCGCCCCCGAGTCTTTAGAATCCAAACCGGAGGTTATTACAGTCGAAACCGTGTCCGTGGAATCACTGGAGAATCCCCCCACTATGACCGTCAAGAAAGTTATTGAGGATATAGAGGTTGAGAAGAAGGTAGAAGTCCCTGACGTTTTCTCTGCTTTAAAGGATCCTATCTGTGAATTATCAACATCTCCGGTTAAATCCGAGTCCCTCGACAGCCAGAGATCTTGTGAATCCTGGAGCGATCTTATCGAGCAGGACGAACTGGAGAAGAGTTTATGTGAGAAACTGGATTTAAGTGAGAATACTAGACACGACTCCGGGGTCGCGTCTCCTACAGACGATTTGTCGGAGTCTGGACGGAAAGCAAGAGATGATAAATCAAGGATGAGTTCAGGAGAAGATGCAGGAATTGGAGGTTCGGAAACAGGTTGGATTATCTTATGTTACAGATTCTTTGCGGGAATTTTCTTTGGGGAGGGGGGGGGAGAAAATTTCATAAGTAAGCCTTAATTCCTATTCTGTCTTTACCTAGGTTGCTGAATAAGTATAAATGCATGATTAAGAACCCGCAGACAACCTTTATATACAAACAAGGTTCATAGCGGGCTTTAAAATAATACACATTTTATTTGAAAATTTTATGCGTGATAGTAATATTGCAGACATTTTGCTATTTTCTGGTAACAACTTGCTAAACTAAATTATTATTTTGCAAGTTTACTTCTACTTCTTAATCTAATAATTCTCTTATTTTTGCAAGTGATATTAATTTTACGATGTAATAACCATAATTTAAATGTATGAAACAATGTGGATTGCATGGCTATTAACTTGCTTTAAATCATAACTGGTTAAGTCTTGGAGTGCGTTTAAAACCAATCTATACAAGTTGCATATCTAGGTTTTTTTTATTTTTCTCAAGTTGTTTAAGGGATGAATTCCTATTTTCTTTGTATTCCCGCTTTCTAGACTAACTGTTGTATTAAGATTTAAGCACTACCAGACAACCACACGGCTTACTACCTTAATTATGTATAATTCACGAATGCAGTTCAGGCGAATCATCTGACCTTTAAAATATAGCAGTTTGCACGTAAAATATCTCTTAAGCATGAATTCGTATTCCCTGTCTATTACAAGACTGCTGAATAGGGTTGAATGCAAGATTAAAGAACCCGCAGACAACCTTTTTTTTTGTACAAATACAAGAAAGGTTCATAACGGGCTTTACAATGGTTAACAAATGTCAAAACAATAAAATTAGTCGGATCTTGGTATAAGCTTGCAACTGATGTTAAAATGTCAACTATTAAATTGTATTTTGTTTTAAAAATCTCTTTTTTGTCGTCAAAACGCATGAATTCCTATTCCCTGTCTATTACAAGACTGCTGAATAGGGTTGAATGCAAGATTAAAGAACCCGCAGACAACCTTTCCTTGTTCAAATACAAGAAAGGTTCATAACGGGCTTTACAAATCTCTTCCTTTTTCAGTGCCCTGACCCCCTATTCAATANCCCCCCCCCCCCCCCAACACCTGACCGTGTCGGGACTATGACGGTGAAATGACTGAATTCCTAGAAAAACTCAATAACCCCCCTCTCTGGGGGACATTTACAATGCCGACCTAGAGGGTAATAAATCTACAATGCTCATGATAGTAATAATTGCAGGAGATGTGAGCGATTCAGGACAGGGCAGTGAATTGTGTTTTGAAGATACACAATGTTTAGCATATCATTTCTATGTTCAAGACTATCTCTGTGGTAAGTACCGAACTGCCTTGCCGGATTAATCTAGTATTTTTTCCTCACTAATGATAAATCAAATGAGATTTGGTCTCTTTGATTCCCTTAAATTCCATTAAACTATTTTCCCATTTAAACTTTTATTTTCCCTTCTAAACTTTTATTTTCCCTTCTAAATTTTTATTTTCCCATTTAAACTTTTATTTTCCCTTTAAACCTTCTGTTTCTCCTCTTATTTTCATGTTCCCTCTTAACTTAATTTTCTAAAAATAAAATTTTAATTTTTCAATTTTCTTTGTAAACCTTACATTTTTTCCATTGAAACTTTTACTTTTTACCGTGAACTCTGATAACTTAGTTTCAAGGTTATTTAATTTTTTTATTAAAATGAGCAAAAGAATAAAATTACAACGTTCAGGTGCCTTTATTGGATCCAATGGTTCCAACATTAAGAAAATGAAGTCTGAGTGTCAATGTAACATAATACTTAAAGACGAACACACATCTTCCAAGCAGAAAAGCGATCAGGTAACAACTGTTATGTAGTTGAATGAAAAATTTAACCATTCTAGACCCAAGGATCAAAATTCGAATCTGATAATGTGTTATTTAATTTTTCCACTTTTATAAACGAATTACACCAAGGTTCAGTACCTGGATCCGGATCTAAACTGATATTTTCAGGTTCGTGGTCGAGGAAGGGATCGGAGGTACGCTGAAGTAAAAATGAATCTATGCATCATAGAGGGAACAAGAACCAATATCGACAAATGCCTCGAAATGATTAAAAAGAAGTAAGTGAGTTTAAATATATCGACAGGAAGTCTTAGTTTGGGCTTTACTCAATAAGTTTGTTAATGGTCGTACAGTAAAAAATTTTATCAGCAAATACATTGTGTTAAATATAAGATAAAAAATGTTCATGAACATAATTTTTGATCTATCATACACGAACAACTTTGCACATTCGAAAGCTTTAATTATTCAGTTAAGATGATTCTAATTCAAAAAATGTGTTGGGTCCGACATAATAACAATAGTGCTAATTTTAGACTTCCAGTAAAATAAGTTCTATTTTATGCGAGGAAAACCTGTCATCTAATGGGAGAAAATTTCGTTTTCCTTGTTAATTTGACACTTGTGACGTCGTGTATTATTAGTCCATTTCTCTGTTGCCACCTATTGTATTAACTTAAAATTATAAGTATACACCGCGCCAGAAACTGAAACTTGAAACCTGGACACATAAATGGTATTGTTCCAGGCTCTAGTTTAACTTGTGAATATTTCAGGTTTGATCAGAATCCTGAGCTAACACTTGAACAAATCAACAAACCTCTAAAAAGCAACCTCTCCCAGTGTAATGGTAAGCGAGATAAATTATCAACTAAAAAATCCTCGAAACTTGTGAACAACACAAAAAGGATGCATACATTTTCATCAGATCGAAACCTTTTGTTTGGAAATAAGCCTAATTAAATTGAATGTTTACATAGACCGCTTAACCAGTTTTCAGTCCCCGAAACCGCGTTCATTGTGTATTATCGAATTTTACTATGTATAAGTTAATTTTCTATTTTCTGATCAAGCCATGAAATTTTTTTTATTATTGGAAGCTGTCCTCAAAACTTATCTAAGGCAATATTTAACCGTGTATTATTAACCTTATCTGAGGGAACAGCCCTGTATTTACTAGGTTCATTAACCTTATCTGAGGCAATATTTAACCGTGTATTTACTTTAGATTCATTAACCTTATCTTAAGGAATATTTAACCGTGTATTTACTTCTAGGTTCATTAACCTTATCAGAGGCAATATTTAACCGTGTATTTACTTTAGGTTCATTAACCTTATCTTAGGGAATATTTTACCGTGCATTTACTTCTAGGTTCATTAACCTTATCTGAGGCAATATTTAACCCTGTTTTTACTTGTAGGTTCATTAACCTTATCTTAGGGAATATTTAACCGTGTATTTACTTTAGATTCATTAACCTTATCTTAGGGAATATTTTACCGTGCATTTACTTCTAGGTTCATCAACCTTATCTGAGGCAATATTTAACCCTGTTTCTACTTGTAGGTTCATTAACTCTATCTGAGGGAATAATGCACGATGTTTACGTCTCCGCAGTTGTTAATGGAGGTAAGAACCTATTTCTCTCTAGCTTTGTAGGCTGGGGGAATGGGGGGAGGGGTCGCATGCTGAGGTTTTAATGATTTCTGTTGTCAATCTAATATTATGTGGGCCGATTCGTAGATGACTAATTTCTGATTTTTTTGCGTTAAAAAAGTAGCCTTATGGCCGAACGATTGAACGTGGGTGTACATGTTTAAGTTTTACTCCCGGCCCACCCCTGGGGGGGGATTATTTGTGATTTTGGGGAGATGTAAAAATTGGACATCAAAGGCAACTTTTTCATTGTTATGATTTTTACTCCAGAATTCATAGATTTTCCCCATTTTCCCGAATAAAACTCTAGAGCGAGAAAATATTTTAAGTGAAGTTTATAATTTCTGGGGGAAATGATTTCTTTAAGGGGGAGGGGGAAATTATTTTTCTAGAAAATACACAGTAACACCCCTGCGAATAAGTAAATAAAAACTCCTTCAGTCAATAATTTCAATTCCCTATTTATTGTAAATGTAAGGTCGAAAAGTGATCCTACTTTGCTAATCAATTAGTGAATTGATTTAAATAACATTCAGTAAGTTTTAATTTTAATTACTCCAGGTCACGTGTTCATTCAGCAGCCAACTCATCCTACCTTCCCTGCACTAGAGAGATTAGACTCCTGTATGTTTAACACCTATACACAGTTGTCTACACCGGAAATGTCGAAACCTATTCCTATAAATAGTTTGTGTGTTGTTAACAGTAGCGAGGGATGGTATAGATGCGAGGTAATGCTTTCTATTTTCTAACAATTTCAAGTGTATGTAACGAAACGTTATTTTCGAAATCGACTTTTGAAATTTTTAAAGATTTTACATAATTTTCGTCCAAATAGAAATAAAAAACTAATATGGCGAAATGTTTAAGCTTGTAATATAAGTTAAGTTTTAAATAATGACTTAAGTTTGATAATCCTATTGCACGGTATTCTAAAACTTTGGCAATTTTCTACGACGGAAAAAAACTTAACGCTGTATATTTGTCAATGGCTTCGTATAAAATTCGAGATTTTGCATAAGCAAAAGAACAAAAGATCATTCCAAGGTTTAGAAGGTCTTGTTAGAAACGATTAATAAAAAATCTATATATGTTGCAAAAGCATATTTTGTATTGAAGAAAAAGTCTCCATTGGAAACCAAATAAAGTTCTTTGAAATGTTGAAGAAAAATCTGATTGTCTAGGTATTGGGTTACGATGAGATTGATGACGTATGTGATATTAAATATCTGGACTATGGAGGCTATGATATTGTTTCTACAGACCAACTTAGACAAATCAGATCAGATTTCCAGTTTCTACCTTTCCAGGTAAATATTAATAAACTATATTTTCTTGGAAAAATATTTTTATTCCCAGAAATGAGTTGTGTGTGCACGGGGCGCCAACATTTCGTCAAAGGGGTTTTGTTCTCTAAGCTAGGGAAAATATATGAAGTTTTGGGAATACAGCATGTGAAGGAAAAACTTTCTTTTATTTTTCCTTAGATCTTTAAAAACCACAGTAAAGTTCTAAGAATTGTTAAAATTTGATTTTGAATCTAATTGGATTCTATCTTGACTCTAAAAATTGCCGGTGGTCTACATCCTTAGTATAATGTTGGCNACCCTGTATCATGTATCCAGTATCCAGTATCATGCACCTAGTATCATGTACCCAGTATTTAGTTTGTATATATGTATGAAGCCAATTTTTTACAGATTGATTCTTGCCGAAGAAGTTTAAACCCTTTTACATGAACTTAACACAAAGGACATTGAATGAAAAATTGAATTTTAATGTTTTTTTTTTCCAAAATGGGATTTTTTTTCGAAAATTGTACTGATTGTACAGATTTTTTAAAAAAATGTACGGATTTTTAAAAAAATGTACGGATTGGTTTATCAAAATGTACGGATTGTACGGATTTTTAAAAAAAATGTACGGATTGTACGGATTTTTTTCTCGAAAATTGGACGGATTGTACGGATTTCTTCTGAAAATGTACGGATTTTTGAACGGATTTTGTTCAAAAAAGTTTTGGCCACCCTGTAATTGTTTTTTATTTCGTTAATCGTTCTGCAAAATGGTAGTTTGTAATTGTATTTTTCTTAAATTTTGTGAATTGGCTTTTATTTCATCTGTTTTTAGGCTATTGAATGTTACCTTGCCAATCTCGTACCTACAGAAGAAGACACCGTTTCCGCTGCTATCCTTGAAGAACTAGTCTCAAACCAGGTTCGTCCACCTAATTTGGTTTTGCGCTCATCAGTTTTTTTTTAATTCAGTGGTCTGCGTTTTTATCAAAACAATGCAAACCAATTTTCTTATTTGATTTCAAACAACCTTTTTTTAAATTACAAGTTAACATTGAACAAGAGAAAGCTGTTAATTAACAACTGCTCTTTGTTTCCATGCCGTTAACCAAACTTGGTAGAAATCATAAGTCGTCTTTATTGTATTGAAATATACGACGTCTGTTGTTTCCTATTTATTTTATATCTGTTACTTATCTGGGCAGCATTAAAATAATTTAGTTGTTAACAAATACAATTCTGAACTGTTAACAGATGTAGAAATGAAATTTTATGGTTTTTGGGGAGGGCATGCAATTTTGGACATTAATTAGGAAGGGGGGGGGGGCTTCTCCTTATAGAGGCAATAGATGAAAGTAAGATTAGTAGCGATCAAAAGCGCTTTTATATCGCATTAAGTATATACCCCTTTTTCGCGAACACTCCCTTTAATAGCTTGAAATATTTAGATATATTAAATATTTAAAAGAGGTAGAAATGAAATTTTATGGTTTTTGGGGAGGAAATGCAATATTGGACATTAGTTAGGAAGCCCCCATCTTAACTCTTTTAATAACACTAAATCTAGTTGTTTTATGCATCATAATTAAAAGCAAAAGACCCCTGTCCCTCTTCTTTATTCTTTTATACCTGCGTCATGGGTTCATCAGACTGGTTGAAAACGAAGTTTTTAAGTAAAAATGAAATTATAATTAATAGCTTGAAATATTTAGATGGTTCAAGCAAGGATGATTGGTTTGAACGAGGACGGCGTTCCAATGATTCACCTCTACAGATCAGTTAACGGTCAAACAGTCATGGTCAATCGAGAGCTTGTAGACAGGTTCGTAGTCAATACTGTAATTAAATACTCCTTGAAGAAAGGCGAGGTTACTGTTGGGAGCAAGTGTCTCAGCGTATAATTGATGACTGCGTGAAAAAATAGTTGAAACTTTTAAGTGGTTGGTTATTTTCACAAGAACGTTTTTAGATCACACTTCTAGGGTTCAATTCATTTAGCTGAATTTTTTAACACGGTTTTATTTGAAGGAGAAAAGAAAAGGTAATTGAAATTTTTCTTGTTGATTACACAATGTGATGGGACCAAATTTTTTATAATTGACATTGATAACCACGCTTGTCAACAACCTCTGAACACGATTTGCTAAGCGGGAAAGTACTACACTGGTTATACATTTTTGGAACCCCCCCCTCAATATTTTTGGATTTCCTTCCTCCTTAACTTGAGAACTCGAAAACGATATATTTTCTCTTCGCCTTCTTTCTTTGGGGTCGTTAAGATCATTGAATATGTAAGCGTGTTTTTATCTAGGAATTGTGCTGATTGGATTGAAGCCACCATAGTTCCTCTTATTCCTGTTGCAGATCACTAGAACACTTCAGGTTTGTTTAAAGATTAAATATTTTGAATAAACCCGCTGTATATTCGCCCGTTGAAAAGAATAACCAATTACTAAAATTTGACTAGTTTAGTCCCAAGAAGACGAAGGAAGTGGATTTTTTTTATTCTGTAGTTTGTCATTATTTTTGAAAGATTACAAATTGTATTACAAATACAAAAATTTTAAATGATCGATTTCAAATCGAAGTATTTACTGCTATTCATACGCGTTACTTACATTGCATGTTTCTTTATGTTAATATTGAATTTAAATTTAAAGGGTTATTTTAAGTGGTCCTCCATGGACAGATGACAATGCCCGATTAGCAATGGTACTCTTGAAACCTTCTTTAATAATGTGGAAGATTTTGTTGTTATTATAGGTTTATACTTTTTATTTCTGATAACTTCTTTATGTTTTCATGCAGCAGAAATGCGCAAGTCACTTGTAGAGAAACTACTAAACTAACAATAATTTATTTTTTATATTACAAACTTGGATTAATTGATCAGGCGGTGAATCCGGCATTGTTATTATTGCATATCTCTTGAACTTACACTGCAGTCCCTTTAAGGGGAGGTCAGAAGACTTTCAAGATTTTAAATACTTTAACGCTTTCCTTAAAGTATTTTTAAAGAGCATTAATGAAATACGGGCGGGGGGGGGGGTGATGGCAAGCCACTTAGATTGAGACTTCAGAGACGTAAAGATTTAAAATTTTTGTCAAACATTGTGTCCAATTTTATGGACACCATTTAAATTTGTTTTCAACAAGTCTGATTCTGAATCGAGGATGAAGCTCCATAAAATGACAATATTTTATTACAGGTGATTTCAGTCCGTCCTCTGGTTCCTGGTGGTAAATAGATAGAACTCCCTCCTACCTAGTAGCCTGTTAGGGAACCTTGAGATTCATCCTACAATCATCATTAACTGGGAGTAGGGTTCGAAGCTGTTCTTTTACTCCGGGTGGTTAAACCCAGTGGTCTCATAGTGAAATTAATGTTTGAAATAACCTTAAGTGCTCAAGTTCTACATCAACTTAAATTGAATTATTTTTTAATATTTAAATTTAGTATGCCATATTGTATGCTCAGGTGTAAATTAAAAATTTATTTGTTAGTTTTTTAAGAATCTTTCCATAATAGTTTGGTTTGGATATTGTAAAATATATATTTCTTAACTTATTAATATGTTATTGTCGAGCTTATATCAGAGAAGTTGTACGAACCTTATTCTTAGACTAAACATTTTATTGAGGGGTCTTGTTGAACATCCTAGTTTGTATAGAACAGAAACTACTTTTTATGGTGTTACAACGCAAACAGTTCAATGAAGTTGCTTATTAAAACACTGATGTTAACACTACACTAGTGTCACATGTCTCATGTTAGTTTTATCAAGGCATAACTTGCGTCCGAAAGACTTCTTATTCCTGATTTCTCTGGTGCTTGCTTTAGGATATGGGTCACATTTTAGAGAGCCATTAAAACCTTCTTTATTATTTGTCTTACTCTTACCCAAGCTTTCACGATTATTGAAAACTAAATTGGTATGGACTCGAAAGTAGTTGAGCTTTGTTAATACTTTGACGTAGTTTAACCACTATTCACGGTCGCAGCTGGGCTAGCTGACGAGAATTTTGAGATGCCGTGTTCCTCCAAACCAGTGCCTAGCAATCACCAAACTCATTTTGTGAGGATTTAAATTGATAAATTTAGCCAATCCCAAAATGTACGGTTTAAATATCGTATCGGATTATCACCAAGCTTGAAAGCCAAAATTAGCACCAATTTTTAAATCTGTGGATTTATCCTGAAAATCGCAATTAAGGTATATACATTATACACGATCTAATGTGATGTCGGACACCCTGGATATGTATTTCTTTAGCTCCTTTGACAGTAAAGGTGTTCGAAGTTAAAAAGTATTAAATTTGTTAGTGTTTCATACAGATTTAACTAGGTGTTCGATTCAAATTGATTATTAAAAATATTCTATGGCTTGTTCTTGTGTCTAAAAGATGTGTATACTCCCAACAGCTGTAAAATGAGAGATATAAGTCAATTAGTTGAAACTTGCTTGTGTGCAAAAGAAAAATTCTGTTCCGAGTTCTAGTGCCTTAAATTCTCCATTTTACGGTACATTTTTATTTGTTTTTTAGCTTCGGTTAGTTCATGGCTTTATCTACAAGGTGTCCCAACATCAAATTAGACCAAGTCATTGGTCTTAATTACGCTTTGTGCATATTCACTAAGTACAAGAGGTGTATTAAATTCTTTACATAGTCTACTACAATTTTTTATTAATTGCCTACCAAATCAGGCGCGTAGATGGAGGATTAGCCTAGAGGTGTGCAGTTTTGGCGCGCGTAAGCGCGCAGAAATTTTTTTTATTTCTGCACCCTCCTGAAAAACCAGTATTAATAAAAAATAAGTTAAAAATCTATATTAATCTATCTGAAGGCTGACTATTAGTCATCTGACCNAAAAAGAGAAGTAAAAAAAGATGTACAATTAGGAAGGTCATTTATATACAGTAAAAAGAGTATTGGCCCTTTGTTGTTGGTTTGTTTAGTCTGCAGTAAGCAGTTCCTGCAAGTACATTGTTACTATCTTTCATCTGTCAATAATCCTCATATAGTCTTTCTGTAGTCCCTCTACGGCCTCTATACCTTGTTTTCCAGAAAGGAGGCTATACCCCTTTACTTCTCTTATATCCTACAAAATTCCTGTCATGTCGATATAATCCTGATATTCTTCTATCACTATATGCAATTTCTTGGCAGTCAGTTTTCTGTAGCCTTAAATGCCATGTTTTTGTAATACCCATAAGAAGTCTAACTCTAAGAAGTAACATGTGTAATTGTATAATTGTTTTTTGAGAGAGAGGATAAATTTTAAGTATGAATAAGTTTCTTCAAGTTTCAACAGAGAAAATAGCAGGAAATTCTATTAGAAATGCTGCTCGAAGCTAGCCGAAGAAAGATGTAGGCATTTTTTTCTTAATTTGTCAAATTATAATAATAAGTTGTCCACATTCCCAGATTTGTTTTAAATTGCGCCCAAAATTAAAATCATAATAGTGCCATCGTCGAGGAGGGGGGCGAAATAAATTTTACTCAAAAGTCCCAAGTATTCTTTTTTTAATTGACTACTAACAATTGTTACCAATTCCATAAAAACTCATTTTTTAACTAATTACATCCTAAATAATAAAAGTATTTTAATTAACGAACAATTTTAAGTAAAGTCCTAAATAAGTAATTTTCCCAAGTAACACACTCCCAAATATATATTTTCCAATTAGTTATTAATTTTTTTAGTGGCCCATTCCTATAATTTATTAATTTCCCCAAGTTGTAGTTAGATTAGCTCTAAATTGGTTTCCAATCCTCAATTCTACAGTGTAAGTATTTTTACTCCGAAAATCGAATGATGTAATCTTTAAATTTAAGGGTTAGGTTAGGTTAGAACAATTTCTGGACTGAGTACAGCGACTAGCCTGCTAGCACAGGCTTCGGTCACGGATCTCTGAACTCTGTACTTCGCGTGTTAAATATTTGTATTTAAATTTTGTTCATATGTATTAAAGTTAAAATAGAATAACAACCGGTTCGAGAACTGGTACTCTGTGGTAATATATCGATTGGACGAATTGTAACATTCAATTTCACAAAATCCCACTGAGCCGCTTTAGCGGTCGTCCCAGAAATTGTATTCTGACCATAATCCTACTGCTAGAATATTAAAAATATGTCTGACATGTTGTATTCACAGCAGCTTATGCTGTACGGCACGATTAACTTTCAATAATTAATGTAATTATACGTATCTTATCTACCCTAGAGTGAACAGGTACTAAAGAGAGAGAACAAGAAAATACAAATATAACACTTTATTGTCAGGTACAAATTTTCATATTTACAAATGGATTCTTCAGAATGAATATCAAAACTTTAAAATACTAGTTTGTATACATTCTACTACTTAGCAGCAACCTTCTTTGAGGCGGGTTTCTTCGCGGCAGGCTTCTTTGCGGTGGGTTTCTTCGCAGCCGGCTTCTTAGCGGCGGGTTTCTTAACTGCCTTCTTGGCAGCTGGCTTTGCTGCAACCTTCTTCACAGCGGGTTTCTTGGCAGCCTTCTTAGCTACAGGTTTCTTGACAGTCTTTTTTGCAGGCTTCTCAGCTTTGACTGGTGCGGGAAGCTTGAAGCATCCAGATCCCTTCTTTCCAGCAGCTCCGCCTGCAACAATCTTCTTAGCAGCAATCATCTTCCTCAGGGCAATTCGAACATGACCCTGAGCCTTGGCAGCATCTCCAACTTTAAAGTTAGCGAGAATGTACTTGAGTATAGCCTGACGAGATGATCCATTCCTCTCCTTCAAGGCGGTCACAGCGGTAGCGATCATGGAAGCGAATGTAGGGTTAGCGGCGGTAACCTTCTTGACTGAAGACGTTTTCTTGGCAGCAACCTTCTTGCTCTTGGGTGTAGCAACGGCAGGAGCGGCAGCGGCGACAGCTTCGACAGACATGGTGATAGATAATAATTTGATGTGACTTCTTTGAGATGAGATTACCAATTGATAATTTATCTGGGTCGGACTGAATGTAAGTACTATAGAAGAGAACCGAATAGAGAGCGGTATCCTCTCTCACAAGTTCTTCCGCCATCTATTCCTGTTCGTCGGAACCCTCACAGATCTTCCAGAGATAGAAGGATCTGCTCCGCCGTACCTCCGCCGTTCCTTCTGGGGGGACTACTGTGGCGGCTATGAAAGTCGTCTTTCCTAGGAAGAACCTTTCGCGGCAGGGAGAAGAATAGGGGAGTTTCTAGAAGCCACGTCATATATATATATTCTCTACTTTGTAACTTTATATTAAAAATATAGTTAGTCGTTATCTAAATCCTCGTCTTATTGCTATCCGCCAAAATATAACTTAAAAATAACAAAATGTTTTTTAGAAAGGGGTGAAAATTTAGTTTAAAGTTGATGAACAAGGACAACTAATTCGCTGATGTGAAACTTTACCCCCCTATATTAAGAAAACCGCGCACTTTGTGAAAATAATTAAATTCGAGAATATATTTTAAATTATTCAAAATTGTAAAAACGAGGAAACTTTGCGAAAAAAAAAATTAGTTGCGAGTAAAACAATAAGTTAAACCTAACTTATAATACATGCAGGCAATTGAACTATCAATAGAATTGTCAAAATCTGCAGAAATCTGCGCACTTATATTTTACAGAATATATTTTAAATTATTAAGAATTGCAAAAATGAGAAAACTTTGCGAAACAAATATAAGTTCTACTTTACAATCGGTACCAATTAAATTACTCAAAAAATATGTTTTATTATTGCTGTAGAACTTAAACTTTAAAATTTTCTACTCAGCCATCTCAGACAAGAAAAATGTAGATATTTTATAGACAAGACAGAAATAAATCTAGGGGAGGGGCGAAATTTGGACGAAGCGCAAAATCTTAACTGAAAATTCAAAACATTTGGCTTCTGCCTTCTCATGGATATCAGGCAAAAGATGCTTTAAAGGTACACATACAGGGCATACAGTCCAATTACCTTGCATGTACTATACTTTAAACTCTCCTCCAAACAAAATTAGCAGAAAAAAGAATTGTTTCTATTTCTAAACATTTTATTCTACTGTTATGTTAGTAATAATTAGTATCTAAACTAGAGATCGTAAAAGACATGTTTGAAAATGAAAAATCAACTAAAACTTAAATCCTTTAAGATGAAAAAAGGACAAAGATCCAGAAAATAATTATGACTTGTAAAAGTTTCTGTTTTGAAAAAAAATAGGAGATAAAATTAAAAATCCTTTCTTCCTCCAGAGAATAGGCTGATTTGACCAAAAAATTAGTTTTGTACCTGCTGGAAAACAAGTAACAGTAAACTTAGTAAACTTTTAGGTTAGTCTTCAGAAAAAAGGGTGGGGGGTCAAAAGATACTCTTGATCCCACTTTTTTCCAAAGGGGGTCGTCGACCCCTTGCCCCCCCCTGGATCCGCGCCTGTGCTGTTTGCTCTTTAACTAAAACTAGTAAAAAAAAAATTTCTACAAAATCTACATTTTCAAATTTAGTGCGTATTGTTTTTTCATTTTTATTTTAGAAGAAATGAAATAACAAATTTGTTAATGTTGTGTTAAAAGTAGCTTCTATTTCTATTCTACATATATATACTTTGCTTGTGTCATGTCTGGCCGTTTGTATCTAATAAACGTCAAAACGGCCGGCTGAACCGATCGGGCCCAAATTTTGTGCGGAACAGCTCACTCTCACATATCCCCGAGAGTGTACAAAATTACAAAAATTTGTGTCCAAAAGTATTAGATTTTTGTAAAATTTTGAAAACCCGCAAATACCTATTTATAACATTGTTATTTTGGTTCGCAGTGTTATAAAGTTTTTGGACAGAAATTTTCTCTTTATCGAGAAGGTTCCAGGCTGTTTAAGATTTAACTTTGTCCCGAGCTTTAGATCCGAGAACTTTTTATTATCATTGCTATTGCACAAAAAGCGTCGAAAATGGTTATACCATAAATTGAAAAGTGGGGTTTATTTTGGTCAAAAATGGTATTAGGATTGTTAAATTAAGAGGAGAAACTAAACTAAAGAGGATTGTATAATGGAAAGAAGAAACTAAACTAAAAAGGATTAATGTATAATAGAAAGGAAAAACTAAACTAAACTAAAAAGGATTGTTTCATATAAAGGAGAAACTAAACTAAGAGGATTGTAGAATATAAAGGAGAAACTAAACTAAGAGGATTGTATAATATAAAGGAGAAACTAAAGTAAGAGGATTGTATAATATAAAGGAGAAACTAAACTAAGGGGATTGTAGAATATAAAGGAGAAACTAAATTAAGAAGATTGTATAATATAAAGGAGAAACTAAACTAAGAGGATTGTATAATATGAAAGAGAAACTAAAATAAAGAGGATTGTAGAATATAAAGGAGAAACCAAACTAAGAGGATTGTATAATATCAAGGAGAAACTAAAATAAAGAGGATTGTATAACATCAAGGAGAAACTAAACTAAAGAGGATTGTATAATATCCTTGAGAAACTAAACTAAGAGGATTGTATAATGGAAAGGAGCTAAACTAAACTAAGAAGATTTTAAAATAGAAATGAGAAAATGAACTAAGAAGAATTATATAATAGAAAGGAGAAACTAAACTAAAGAGAATTGTATAATAGAAAGGAGAAACTAAACTGAGAGGATTTCATAATATAAAGGAGAAACTAAACTAAGAGAATTGTAAAATAGAAATGAGAAACTAAACTAAGAGGATTGTATAATATAAAGGAGAAACTTAACTAAAGAGGATTGTATAATAGAAAAGAGAAACTAAACTAAGAGGATTGTATAATATAAAGGAGAAACTAAACTAAGAGGATTGTATATCAAGGAGAAACTAAAATAAAGAGGATTGTATAATATCAAGGAGAAACTAAACTAAGAGGATTGTATTATAAACTAAACTAAAGAGGATTGTATAATAGAAAGGAGAAACTAAACTGAAGAGGATTGTATAATAGAAAGGAGAAACTAAACTAAGAGGATTGTAAAATATAAATGAGAAACTAAACTAAGAGGATTGTATTAATTAAGGAGAAACTAAACTAAAGAGGATTGTAGAATATAAAGGAGAAACTAAACTAAGAGGATTGTAGAATATAAAGGAGAAATTAAACTAAGAGGATTGTAAAATAGAAAGGAGAAACTAAACTAAAAAGGATTGTATAATGGAAATGAGAAACTAAACTAAAAAGGATTGTATAATGGAAAGGAGAAACTAATTTAAAGTGGATTGTTTACTAAAACATAAAATAATAACTGGTCTAGATCAAATGACAAAAGGTGGAAACACAAGTAAAAAAAATGCTATTTTGAATAATGCAGATTTATTTAATAAAAAAATATCATCATTGAAGTACAATTTAAACTTTTTTATTTTAGTTTTTCTGCAGAAAAGAACTGAAAACGTTTAATTATCACAGAACAATAATATATGCTTATTATTCATACATCATGCAGATAGATACGATAGATCAAAAAACATTACTCTTTATTTCTTTAATATGCTGCATGGGGGGGGGGGAGATTTTATGCAACCTTGATTGAGTAGCATTATACAATATTGTATATATTGAATAATAAAGAACTAGCACATTAGTTGCCGGTACGCTATAGCTTTTATAAAAAATTCAAGTTAAAACAGAGTGCGTACAATAAATTCCATACTGATGTCATGTTTAACAATGCTCGCGGATATTAATGTGTAATTAATAGTTTTTGTTGTTACTTTAATCATAAAATGAACAGGGTTACCCACACATTAAAAGACTTAGAGACGACTAACAGAATTTCAGCCAACTTTCCGTTTAACTTTAACTCCTTCCTCTCTTTTACAAATCGTTTAACATATCATTTGAAGACACAAGGCAAACGACCAAATTCAACTTTTATTTCGTTACATTAAATGAGTTTTTTTGTCGTCATCATCAAAGTCTCATCCTTTGTGGGTAACCCTGTATGAGTCCATTTCACACAGGGGAAAATAATAAGTTTTACGACACAGAAAAGTAAAAATCACTGGTTTGACCAGATCAAGGTTTTTTTTTCAAGGGTACACAATTTTTCAGAATAAAAAACCCGAGGATAATAAATTAGATAATGCCTAACACTAAATCAAGATTAAGAATGAATTGTTAAATATCGTTAAATAAAAACAAGCCCCCCCCCCCATAACAAAAACATTTCAATGAATGCTCTAAAGAATAAACAAAGAGATATTTTCTATAAACAAACTAGTTTTTATTTTGCTCCTGTGCAGTATGCCTGCAGTGAGAATGACACTAAATCTGAGGTAGGTGTTATTTGATTGTCTCTGAAATATGAAAATGTTGAAAAAATATTCTGAAATGAGAGAAGAAAGAGAAGTTGATAATATTAAGATTTAGAAAGTTGATTTTGATTAATTGGAAATTTTTCAATTTGAACTGGAATTTATTTATTAATATATTTTTTCTAATGGAGATTTGATTTGTCAGTAATCAGTATATAACATTTATTTTCTTCTTCATGCCTCTAAATATAGTTTAGCTAGTTCGAAGGTGAATATTTATGAACAAAAGAGGCAATTGAACTAAAGCCACTGTTCAACACTATAAATTCCCAACTCTGTATTTACAAAATCACTTTGGTTTGAAATTTCTTGAGCTTCCAATGATAAGTAATCAATGATTTGTTCAGTTTTGTTATCAGGATAAGAGAGAGCAAGCAGCAAGGACAGTTTCTGAATTTATTCCCAATCCTTCTCGAGAAACCAGTCAACCAAACCACTAATCTTCTTGCATCCGTTCTTACTAAAAAAATTTGTATGTTTGGACATTTTAAGTTGAGTGGATTGGCTTTTGTGGAGAAAACTCCATGCAAAGCTTGGTGTTCAAAGCTACATGTACAAGATTCTCATAGATCATCTTAATAGTAAGTAAATAATAGCATTACTTAAAAAGAGATAATATTTAGTCAAGGCCAGTTTATATTAATATAATGTTTTTTTAAATGAGGGACTTTTAATTTTTTTTAGCTCAACAAATAAATGAAAGTATTTTTTTTTAAGACTTTAAACAATATATTTCACCCCTCAATAGTTTAGTTTCCATGCGAAATCTCAGTGGATTATGTTAAAAAATAAAGATGTGATCATGATCTAAAGTCTAAACAGAAAAACTTCAAAAATGAAGATAAGAAACCAAATTTAATTTCCAAGGAAATAAAGAAATGACGGGGAAAAAGAGAAGAAGAAAATGAACCAAAAAAATGATTAAAGAAATTACCCAGCATAATATAGGGTCAATTTGTACCTACACTATTGAACAGGTATTTTTTTTTCTTAAAAACCGAGGAAATTCAGAAAAAATATTGTTTCATTTTTTATATTTTACATTTTGAAAATAGATTCTTAGAGATAATCACTAATCGGACTATGCAAAATCTTAAGAAAATAGCTTGAAAAGTGAAGGCGTGACTCCCTTCCATATATTTTATTATATTTGAGTTTTGACCTCTACCTGAATATTTCGACATCTTTAGGCCAGTAGCTCAGTTTATCCGCCATATCATCAATATCCTCATCACTGAACGTTATCAAGGAAACAAAATCATTCTCAGACCTATCTTCCATTTGTTTTCTCTCCTCAGTTTTTCTTTTTTCCAATTCTCGTCTACAAGATACTTTATTGCAATCCCCAAAAAATCTATTTAAGTATCTCTAACATGTTATTAAATTTGATTTCATCCCATTCAATTAATTTCCATTTCATTAAAGATTATCTTCCTATTCTTTTAATTGAATTTCATTAAACTTTATTTGGCTCATTAAAATGAATTTCATTCTGTTCTTTATTCTTTCATTAAAATCCATTCAACGGCCTTTCATTGCATTCCAATTTGTCCAATTTTATTGGAATTTATTCCATTACATTGCAATTTATTGCATTGTATTGGAATTTATTCCATTTCATAGGAATTTATTCCATTGCATTGCAATAAATTAAACTGTAATTCAGTCAATTGCATTGCAATTTATTCAATTGCATTGCGTTGCATTACATTACAATCTATTCCATTTTGTTGCAATCCATTCTTTTGCGTTGCAGTCCATTCCAAATCATTGTAATACATTCATTGCATTGTAATCAATTCAATAGAATTGCAATCCATTCTTTGCATTGCTATCCCTTGAATTTTATTGCAATCTATTCCTTACATTGTAATCCATTAAATTGCATTGCAATCCATTAAATTGCATAGCAATCCACTCAATTGCATTACAATCCATTTAATAGCATTGCAATCCATTGCTTTTATGCCATATAATTCCATTCCATTCCATCTCATCTCATCTCAATCCCACCGAACCCAACTGTTTAAATATTCTCAAAGTATATTCCCTGATACAGAGTTTAACATGGGATTTCTCCAAGGGTAGAAAAGGAACGTACATGTCTATTAATGATTTTTGAATAAGATCTGCGTTCTGCAATCCACCTGAAAAAAAAAATTATTAGGGTATATATTTTTTTAAGTTACACCCTCCCCCCCCCAACCACTGGAACAAATTTTTGGTGGAAAATTCAAAATAAGACATCAGCTGGAAAGTTTTCCCCCATATTGATACTTTTTACCCAAAAATTTATTTACTTTTCCCAATTCAGCGTAGAACCATTTTAAATATTTATTACATAGGGGTCAAAAATGATTTTTTTCAGAAAATCTTAAAACTCTTCTCTTTTTAAAAGTAAGTTAGAATAAATATTAAGTTTTAAAAGAATGAAAATCTACCTATGGCTATATACAGTATACAATCCATTCAATTGCAATTCAATTTCTATTCCCTTGCATTGCATTGTATTTCATTAAATCTTAATTTATTCCATTGCATAAATTTTAATCCATTGCAAAGTTTAGAAAAAGCTAAATATCTACCGAGTTCATTGAAAGCTCCAAGGTTAAGACTTTCCTCTAAATCTGAATAGGATAGATCTTTTCGCTGCATACCGTTCTCCCAGTGCTTGTACGCGAACTTGGTTATCTCCTTTCCTGTAATAGAATGCCCCTGGAGTAGGATAATTATTCATTCCTCCTCCTTATTCATTTTTTGGGCCAAAAAGTGGGGTTCCAAAGACCACCTTTGGCTTGTCCTAACCATCTGGTATACACAATAAACATTACGAAGGCTCGGCAGGAAATCCTTGAGAGGCATAGCGTGTACCCCTTCTTTGAAGGTAATTGCACTATCCGCAATATGCATTTTATTTTTTAAATAAGAGAATAAAGTTGATTTGATTTCCCGCATTTTAAACAATCAATTTCCCGCATTACAAGTTAAATCTATATTGTAAGAACAAAATGATATTAATATTTTGATTTCTCAATGCTGATGATTTTTGAAATATATAAGAACAGTTTTTTAATTTTGTTTCTATTTTATCTTATAAAAAATCTTGTTTGTTATGGAAATGCGTAAATACTTGAAAATTGACATTGATATGAATTCCGTTAATTGTTTTAAAATAGGGATATGTTCAAAAATGTAATACAGTATCACCAAAAACTAATTCTCACACCTTAGTATTAGTTTAAAGTTGATATTTTTTGTTTCAATATATAGATTTAGCCATTTTTATAAATGCATGGTGTTTGTTTATCTCGGCTTGGATTTAAAGATATATACGATTGGAAAAGATAGCTTTGAAGATTTGGCCCATTTCTGACACTTAGTGTTAGAAATGGGCCAAGTGTTAGCTTTGGAACTAATGTCCCCTGAAATAATAATAATATACTATTTGATGTTTTGCCAATTTTTGATGTATTTAATAAAGATTGCAATTTGAACTAAGTTCTCGAGTGAGTTTGGAAAAACAAAAGAGAAAAATGATAATTTGGAAATGCAATTTAATGTCTAAGAATTATAAGATCGAGTAAACTTTTCACGAATAAAAGCCAAGGTGCATCTCATAAAGACGACATGTCATTTGCTTCAAGAAATAAACATGGGAATATGAATAACAGATAACTTGCGTTTGTTTGTAAAAAAAATGCAAAATTCACATAATTTTGTTATATTATATTTTGTTTTGAGAGGGGGTGAGAGAGAAAGTATTTGAAACAGATAAAACATGTTTTGGGACTGTCCCCTACAACTCAACTTAAATATGTGATGTTTTCAATAATCCGAGTTTTCTGAAATGTTTTCCTACCTCCAGTATTACTGAGGAATATAAAAATAGATTTCCTATAGTCTACCCCGTCTACAACCTCGTGGAAATCTAAATATTATTTAGTTCATTAATTGAATCAATGACTCCAGGTATATACTGACCTATGAATGGTATAATTGAATCATGCAATGACTCTCGGTATATACTGACCTATAAATGGTATAATTGCATCAATGACTCCAGGTATATACTGACCTATGAATGGTATAATTGCATCAATGACTCCAAGTGTATACTCACCTATAAATGGTATAATTGCATCAATGATTCCAAGTATATACTCACCTATGAATGGTATAATTGCATCAATGACTCCGGAAGGAAGTTTATCAATCTCATCAAATATAAAAAGTGATCTTTGGCACAGTGTTACATTCTCTTTAATCCAGTTCTGCAGGTTAGACTAAAAAAAATAGTGTAGAAAGGTCAATTTTTTAATTTGCATCCAACTTGTTAAAATTTACATTGATTGATCCATTAACCGGTTAATATCACCAATAATCGACCAAATAAAGTTTAGGGGACTTAATCTTAAAATCAGTGGTTTGCTGGCTATTTATTTAGTTATTAATGAACTTTTATGCTTTCAACGTTCTTGAATTGAGTAATTCAAATGAAACCCGCATCACATTGATATTTTTTAACAACCCTTTTTTCACTTTCATTTGTAAATACTCTTTATAAAAACGTAAAGATATCAGAATGATCTTTAAAAGTTTCAATAAAAATCTGATCATAGAGGCGTATTGGTAACCTCCCTAACTCTCAAATCCAACCATTAGGTCATGTGATCAGCAATAAAGCACAAAACATATAACAGACAATCACACATTTTGTTCACATTTAACTGCTGCACAATTACAATCTGCTCATGTTATCTATTATTGTTGGTTAGGCTAGGTTGGGATTATATCTGGGCCGCGCGCTGGGGCCATTCATCTGGGCTGAGTGCTGCGGCTAGGATGGGCTAGGGGCCCAACGCTGCGGCTAGGATGGGCTAGGGGCCCAGAGCTGCGGCTATCAAACAATTAGTTGCAAAAATGTTCAGAACTCTTAAGATCATTACTTCAGGATTAGTCTTTGTTACCCAATTACAATCGGTCCATGTTATCTTTGTAGGGGTAAGGCCTCTTCTTTGGGGGTGGTCAAGTTTTCGTGATTTAAAAAAAATTACATAAGGGCCTTGCCACTACCCCTACTCTCAGAAATAACCATCTGATCATTTGCATGTGGATAGATCGATTAAAAGAGGAAAAAATGATTTATAGTGATAACCAGAAAACAATAGATAAGAAAAACGACATTCAAGCGATACTTAAGTGTATTTGATGTTGTTACAAAGTGAATAGTTTTACTAGACACTTATTAAACACTTAATTCAGTGAAATGGGTCTGTGCACATAGCATAATTACTGTCTCATGCTCATTGATTTTAAAAAAGTTATAACTTGATTCCAAAAGTCGTCTTCATATTTCAGAGTTTTCTTGTTTTTATTGTACCTTATAGGCCTCTACATCTTGTCCTGGGAAGTGTAGAGTGGAGATGAAATTATGAACAAATTTACTAGATAGGATGGAACAATTATAAATAAAACTAGCCAAATTAACAAAGATTAAGTGTGAAAAATGATTGATTTCAAGAAAAAAAAAGAATTGTTGTTAGCAACAGTGGTTTTTTATTTAAAAATATTGTACACTGTATAGTATGTATACACTATACAGTTACCAAATCTCGACTGTACACTGTACAGTATACAGATATCATGTCCGTACTGGACATTGTAAAGTAAACAGATAGCAGTACGTACTGTAATCAATTACCAAGTGTGGACTGAAAACTGTAAACTGTGCGGTATACAGCATATCCGTACTGTACACTGTACGGTATAACGGTATACAGAAAGAATATCCGTACTGTCCAGTTATCACGAAATATTTGTACACTATGATACTGTTCCTCCCTATTTAGTCCTTCTTTGTATAAACTCTCAGCAACAAAGTTGGAAACATAATTCTTCCCTGATCCAGTCCATCTGTAAAATGTACGATTAATTTTTTTGTATTGTTAACGGGACTTTTTTCGTAAATTCAAGTGACCCTCCATTTAAAGTGAAAAAATGTACATCTCTTTCCTTCTTGATTAGAAAAAAACTTTTGAAATTCGCGTTGTAAATCGAGTATGCCGGCCAAGGAGTATGAAATAGAAGGGAGATACAACTGACGCGGCCCGCCCTACCATATGAATACAAATGAAGTACCGACTGCAAAACATGTATAATCATATGGTAGGGCGGGCCGCGTCAGTTGTATCTCCCTTCTATTTCATACTCCTTGATGCGAACCAATTAATGGCGAGTAACTCGAAATTATGTCTTCAGTCCTTTTAAAATCTTTGAAAATTGACCCCTTGACTTTTCAAAGATCCATCCAACAAATCAAATACTCATGTATATTAAAGAAGAAAAAAGACAACAAAAACCATAAAAAATACAAAAAGGCAGCCCAATAGATCGTTACGACTAAAGTTTAATTTTTTATTATAAAATTATCTGTATTATCCCATAATACCCTTTAAAAAGGTACGTGAGACATTAAAATATAAGCATTATTCATAAACATCTCACCCGTGAAAACTCATGGCAAGAGCTTTCTTTGGTTGATCCTTTCTTAAATGCATTCTCATTGATCTAAAATATTGAAAACAATTGATGATTATATAAATTCGGAGCAAATTATACGAACTTCGTATTTTATCTGCGCTATGGTTTTAAGTTTATAAAAAGATTGTTGTGAATTTAAAAATCTGTGATTTTGCCAACTCGGAATTTTCTCTTCATTTTTCAGTAGAACCCGTTTCGGAGGGGAGCCATTGTTCAAAGACTCACCCTGGCAGGCTCATACAAAAAGGAAAGAGTAGGCAAACTTACTTAATAACTGTTTCTGTAACAATATGTTGACCAAACACATTCTCCTCTAAAGCTTCCTTGAGTCCTGGTAGATTACTCCGTATATAGGGTTCCTTAAGAAGTCATATAATAAAGGAGCTGAACCCTACCAGTAATTTGTATACTTTTCCGGGTCCCCCCCCCTTACACTTTTTAAACCTCCCTAGCACCCGAACCATGAAAGTTGGTGGTCTGATTTCTTTAAATGAGCAGGCTTTGAACAAAATTTTTCTTTGAACTTCGACCAATAATTTTGCATTGAAGCTCCATACCTTTAATTTAAGCCATTTTTTCTATACATAGATTAAGACCCCCATCCCTTTTTAGGGTTTAAACTGCACATGATCCGGATCCAGGTACTAACAATATCAATAAAAAAACTAATGATTGAGAATGGCTTTAACAAATTGAATCTACACAACAAAGTCTGTCTGACTGCTCAATGATGTTTTTTAAATAAACCCAGAAAAATCGATACTTTCTGCCAAAATAAAAATACGAACCGGTGATATAGATTAAAATTTTAAAAAACTTGTAAACAATCCCTTTAATAGAACCTTTTTAATTAAACATCTCTTTGACCAAACTAGAAACCTAACCTGGCAGCATTCTCTAAACTGACAGTAAATATAGTTTCTAGTTCCAAACAATACAGAAGAAGCTCCCAGTATACCACCTTAACATAAGGGAATATTTAACTAGGATTCAGTAGGATATAGGAGAAGGATGGACAATTTCAGGATCCATATAAGTGATGTAAGGTTTCAAGAGTGAAAAATGTCAGGATCTAGGAAAGAATATCAGGATCAAGGATTTGAAGATTTCATAAAAAAGTAGAAGGATGGAAAGATTTCAGGATCTACGAGAAGGATCAAAAGAATCTATGAGAGGGATTAAAAAACCTTTAGAAACCAGGAGAAAGATTGAAAGATTTCAGGATCCAGGAGAAGGATTAAAGATTAAATTTAAGAATATAGGAGAAGAATTGAAAGATTTCAGGATCTAGGAGAAGGATTGAAAGATTTCAGAATCTAGGAGAAAAATTGAATGATTTCAAGGTATAGGAGAACGATTGAAAAAATTCAGAATCTATAAGAGGAATTGAAAGATTTTAGGATCTAGGATTGAGATTTTAGGATCTAGGACAAGTATTGAAAGATTTCAGGGTCTAGGAGAAGAAACGAAAGATTTCAGGATCTAGGAGATGGATTAAAAGATGTCAGGATCTAGGAGAAGAATTGAAAGATTTCAGGATCTAGGAGATGGTTTACAAGATTTCAGGATCTAGGAGAAGAATTGAAAGATTTCAGGAACTAGAAGAAGAAAATTGAAAGATTTCAGGAACTAGGAGAAAAATTGAAAGATTTCGGGATCTAGGAGAAAAATTAAAAGATTTCATGATTTTTTTAGATATAAATATATTTATAAGTACAGTTCATGATTTTTCATAGTTATATTTTTTAAACAAACACTTTAATGACGGGATTTGCCAAGCCAACATTGGTCGTCTTTAATGACAAACCCGAATGTTATCGTATTTAATTTTCAGATTTAAAGAAGATTTTAGGATCCAGGAGAATGAATAAAATATTTTAGGATCTACGAGATGGATTGAAATTGACAGATTAAATTTCAGTATCTATGAGAAGGATTGAACGATTTCAGGATCAAGAAATGTTGAAGGATTTATAGGAAAGTATTTAATTTTTGATGGATTTAGGAAAGGATTAATCTGTTGATGGATTAAGGAGAGGACTTAACTTTTGATGGATTAAGAAGAGGAGAATGATGGAATAAGGAAAGGAATAAACTGTTGATGGATTAAGGAAAAGAATAAACTGTTGATGGATTAAGGAAAGGAATAAACTGTTGATGGATTAAGAAAAGGTCTAAACTGTTGATGGATTAAGATAAGGTCTAAACTGTTGATGGATTAAGAAAAGGTCTAAACTGTTGATGGATTAAGAAAAAGACTATACTGCTCAAGAATGTAAGGCAAGGAAAGTCAATTGCGGTTGTGTATACTCTGTGTACATATTGAAACCAGTTCTCTTTGGGCGGAATTTGTAAACAATAACAGATGCATCAGTGTTCGTTTAGTATCCGAGGAGGTTAAAAGCATTAAATTTTGATAATTTTGATAATTCACATAATAATTTTCTATGACCAGAATATTTCATTGATTTTTTATGTGAATGATGGATCCCATGTCAGGCTTCGACATCCGTCTTGTGATTACATTAGCGCCCAGAGACAGTACACTGCAGTACTAAAGATGTGTACACTACTGAAATGACTTTCCTTGCCTTACATCCTTGATACTGTTGATGGATTAAGAAAAGGACTAAACTATTGATAGATTAAGAAATAGACTTTACTGTTGATGTATTAAAAAAATGAATTAACTGTTGATGGATTAAGAAAAGGACTAAACTTTTAATGGATTAAGAAAAGGACTAAACTGCTGATGGATTAAGAAAAGGACTAAACTTTTGATGGATTAAGAAAAGGTCTAAACTGTTGATGGATTAAGAAAAAGACTATACTGTTGATGGATTAAGAAAAGGACTAAACTGTTGATGGATTAAGAAAAGGACTAAACTGTTGATGGATTAAGAAAAGGACTAAACTTTTGATAAATTAAGGAAAGGACTAAACTTTTGATGATCCAAACCTGCAGTAAGAGGATCAATGAGCAGAGTACCAGGCAGAAAACTGCAGAGAAATATTGAGACCAAATTCATTTTGTAATTTTAACCATTCAAAAATATCTGAAATTGTTTAGATTTATTGAAATTTATCACTTTAATAATATTTATAAAAAACGAAACTTATTTTTATTTAATTACAGTTATATATTTCTTGACAACAAATATGATAGACTGTCAGAGAAAATAGACTATCATAAAAATGGAAAAATATGTATTGAAATATTTTTTTATTTACAGCTAATACGAATCAGATAACAATTACAACTTGGTTTATGACTAAATTATATAAATGTAAGAAAGCAAAATCAATGTTAATAGTACTTTTCGTGGATGTTTGAATATATTCATAATTATTTGTTGAAAACTGGAATAGTACTCTCAAAAATCAATGCCATGCTGGATGGATATACTTCGGAATGATTCTAAAATCAGTGAATCAATGAATCAATGAATCAATGAATCAATAAAGCGGAATCTTTCGTTCTATTTTTGTTCTGCACATGTGACAGTTCACCAATCCCTAAAAATCAGAGAACTTAAAGATAAGGAATTATAAAATAACCCCTCCAGGGGCGTATCTAAAAACTGGGCCTAAATTTTTTTTTTCCTGGGGGGAGGGGGGGCTTGGCACCCATTGGGACAAAAAAACGAAACTATAGTTTTCACTGTCCCAGAGGGGTTCAGTCCCAATACCACCACCCCAGAATACGTCTCTGAACCCTATAATACGTTCTACAACGGATCTAGTTGGGAATTTTCTGTTTTATCTAAACTTTCTTTAATTGACGGAAAAGTATATTTAAAAAACAGATTTTTTTCTATGCGGCACGGATGATTAAGGTTTAATGATGAAAAGTTCTCCTGCCTGAGTACAAAGTGTGCATGCTCCATGTCCGCACAGGAACGCAACATTCCTCCGTCGTTCCATGCAGATCCCGCACAGGAACTGTTCCTCCAGTTCCTCAACCTTCTGCTCCAGGGAACGGAGACGTCGGGCCTCCTGAAACCAATTAAAGATAAATAAAGAAACCAAATTCAGAGAGTTACCATTTTTTAGAATTTACCCAGAACTAGAACTGTACAGTGTACAACTATTATTCCTAAATGTGAATAGTATTGCAAAACGAGCATACCTTTCCCTCACTTTGCGAATTTCTATCCCAATAGGCAAAACTTACTCCCAACTTATAAAATATGGCTCCAAACTATTTGAAAATTCTCCATTTATAGGAATAAGGAAAAGAATAAACTGTTGATGGATTAAGGAAAAGAATAAACTGTTGATGGATTAAGAAAAGGACTAAACTGTTGATGGATTAAGAAAAGGTCTAAACTTTTGATGGATTAAGAAAAGGTCTAGTTGATATTTTTTGTTTCAATACATAGATTTAGAGATCAGAAGACTGAAAACCAGGATTAGAAAACTAATAACTAGAATAAAAACTAGAAACCAGGATCAAGAAACTAGAAACCAAGATTAGAAAACAGGATTAGGAAACTACAACCCGGGATTAGAAAACTAGACACTAGGACAAGAAAACTCAAAACCAGGATTAGAGATAATAGGATTAGGAAACTCAAAACCAGGATTAGAGATGATAGGATTAAGAAACACAACACCAGGATTAAACATAATAGGATTAGGAAACTCAACACCAGGATTGGAGATGATAGGATTAGTAGAGTGGATATAAATTCTATTTCCAACCCGGAAAAGACTCAAATTATGAAGAATTTTGTTCCGACTTGTTTCTCCAGGTAGAAACCTGCTCACCTGAGAGAGCAATCCTGGCAGACTATCCTGTGCTGACAAGGATGGAATGTGATGAGACTGTTTGGTTCAGAGCAAACCCTGCATTCTTCTACAAAACTGGCGGGTTCAACTTCTCCGATAGGACGAGGAGTATTATCAACGATCTCAGCGTAGTCGTGCTCGGCTCCTGTAGGTTCGGGACGGACAAGATATTCATCGATGAATCGTCTCAGCTCTGGGTTCTCTATAAGATCTGTCGGAGTTTCTCCGCACTTGTTTCGAACATCTCTATCTCCGTGCTTAAGAATCGTCAAGAGTACTCCGACCTAATACACAAAATAACATATAACACTCAACTTTCATAAATTCAGATCGAATGTAAAACAATGTATTTCATTTCATCAACTGAAAACGAAAAACATATAAGGTATGGATAATTTTGTTTTTTTTTATTAAATAATCTAAAATATGGCGATCAGGCAGTTACTAGCTATAACCTTTAAAATCTGTCCAGGACTAAGTTCCAGGTATGAGAGTCTGTCTAAATGTGCCGGTTCAAATATATCCGAGAGCTCATTTGAGTAGGGGTTTTCAACAGGCTCAGCTGTACCCGAGACGGCCAGGTGAGCAGATGTGTTCCCGTCCAAGTCTTGCAGGTCAACTTGAACTCTAAAAATAGAAGAAATCAATTATGTCAATCAGCTTCTTCATTTTCCTTTTAATTTTCTATTTTTTTTTCTCTCAATAAAAATGGGAATTACGTAACGACTTTGTTTAATAATTAATATCGTAATTCCTAATTTCAAAAATCAGAAAAAGTAATTATTTGTGCTCTTGGACAAATTGAACTATATCTACCTGTGTTGTAAAAGAATAGTAAGAAGAGGAAGGTTTGAATTAAGGGCAACATAATGGAGAATAGATCTTCCACGACCATCCTTAATATGACATTTTATCTTAACATCACGCAAATGTCTGAATCTATAAAAATACTTTTTTTTCTGTTTGTTTTTGTCCAAAAAAAAACGTGAAAACGGCTGAACCGATAGGGCCCAAGTTTCTTAAAATAACTCAAATGACCCAGCCCAGGGAAAGTTTATGTATCAATTTAGTTGAACAATTAAAATAGAAAAATCCGCGAAAATTTGAGAAAGGTTAAAAATGGCCGCTTTAAGAGCAACAGTTTAAAGCGAAAATTAATTTTTAGAAAATGGGGCGCGAAGCGCCCTAGGATCATTGTGTTATTATATATAGATTACTTAACAAACAAAAAAATACGAAACCAGAAAAAAAAACAATTATTTCCATTCTTTAAAGATATATATTTCCCAAACAAATAATAAGTGTTATAGAACTGGTTTGGTCTAAATAAATGTATATATTCGAGTACCTGGATATTTACATCACACTCTGGTATATCCAGCAAACTTTTTACAACACCAATATTTCCTCTAAATAAAATTAACCTTTATATTGAAAGTTGTGTACGCAAAGCGCAAACTATTGAATCAAATTCTATATAAAGAGTGACAAAAAAAAACCCTAACGGTTCACAGTTTTCTATATAACTTTTTATTTTTTGTGCAAACTTTATGAAAATTACACAAAATCATGTTTACACAATTGGGAAGAGATAACAATATCGTTTAGTGCACTTGATTTCCTCCACTCTCTACAACAGTCCGACATCTAACTGGTTTATAGGACATCAGCTTGACCACCAGAGCTCTGTCCTCCTTTATGGATCTCCATGCACCAATGATGGCCCTCTTCAGCTGGGCCAGAGTTTCACATTTTTGTTGAGCTACTCTCTCCTTGACTGTCCCCCAGACATTTTCAATCGGCCAAACATCGGAAAACTTAGAGCACTGCACTTCATGGTCCAATCTCCTGTTGAAACTGTCATTGACTGGTGCCAATGCTGCAACGCATCTGCGGATTGAGGCTGGGACATTTAGCCTAATAGCATCTCCTTCTAGGATATAGATCTTCAACTGCTGGAGCAGCATAGTCCCTAACAAGATCATCATACATAGCATCATTCATGTTTTTATGTTCAGGGTTGTAGTTCTTGTAAAAAACACTCATGAACACAGGGGACTCAGAATTTTGACCCTGATTTCTCTCTGCAATTTGAGGTCTACCATTGTTGCCTGCATGTTTCGTTACATCAAGGTCGCCATGAAACTTCTTTATTTGGTCAAAAATTTAACTTTTAAGGGAGGCTGGATTCATCTCAGTGAAATACACCACTTGATTGCCTATTAGAAGCCATCCACGGACCTGTCTGAGCTCAGCTTGAGTGTGCTTCTCCGGGTAAGCTTGGATTTGTACCTTAAAGGGACTGTAAAGGAAAAATGAAAGGGGGTATAGGCTGAAAGCTAATCACTTTAGCTCTTGATCGCGACCCATGAAAGTTTTATCTGATGTTCCTGTCTCGAGAAATTGATTTAAAACTGTGTTGCAATTATACGAAAGTTCATAATGTAAAATTTAGAAAATCTTAAACTTATATCACGTGACCAGAACTATCACCAATGGCAGAGCAGTATACTGATCACGTGTCTCCCGCCTTTATCACGTGACCACTTTACTGAACTGCCATTGGTGGAACTTCTGGTCAAGTAATACGGGAGTATAAATAATATTATGAATTAAATCTATTAAATATAGAAATAACAAATATAAAATTAGAATTGGAGTAAACCTAAGTTACAATAAGCTTTCTCTGGGATATCATAGTTTTCAGATTGGTTGCATATTTGCTGAATTTGATCTATTTAAACCCTCTACTTTTATACAAAATTGTATATATATTTATTATCGTATAAATTTGACACAGTTGTATATCAATTTCTCGAGATAGGAACATCAGATATAACTTTCATGGGTCGCGATCGAGAGCTAAAGTGATTAGCTTTCAGCCTATACCCCCTTTCATTTTTCCTTTACAGTCCCTTTAATGCTTAATCTTTGCTGCGAATTCATGATAGTAACTGCCAGCCCAAAAAATAAAGCTGTAATCGTTCCCGGATCCTCATACATGTTTGGCGGATTTTCATGCAACTTAACTCAAAAACAAAAAAGTTATAAAAAAACCGGATTATTTTTGACACACTTTAAATCATCATACGTCATTCACTTTAAGTTTCCTATGTGAAAAAATAAACTGAAATAAAATTAGCATAAATTATGTTTTACAGGGTAACTCACAAAGAATGAGACATCAGAAAGTAGAGACGACAAAACCGAAATAATCAAGTTTTTTAAATCTTGGTTCTTCACAGTCCACAGCCTACAAATTTATTATTTTCTTGTCAAATTGTTCCCATACCTTTGAAATGCTTTATCTATGGTATTTAAACCATATTCAACCGTCAGAAATAAATGCTTAAGGAGTTCCAGGTCGTCATTCGAGTCTCATCCTTTGTGGGTAACACAGTGGGCTTAATATTAGAATTATAAAAACCTTGCAGCTATATGTAGGGGAGCAAGACCATCAGTTGTAACTATATTCACTACTCTACGGTCTTCCCGGAGAAGCATCCGAACCAACCCTGCGTTCCCCAGGTGAACTGCAGTATGGAGAGGGTTCCAACCTCGTCGATCACACAGGAGAAGATCAGCCTGCCCAACCAACACCTCGGAGATATCCTCACAACCTTCATTAACAATTAAGTTGGATATTTTATAAAAATATGTGTCGAATATCTTGAACACTTGATCTCGATATCCAATGTGGGCACTATAAAGATAAATCCTCGATCCCTCAATAAAAGTTATCCCTACAAGGCATGACCACTACGGGATATTGAAGAGGAATTAAATTAATCCGTAGATCTGCTTAAGATGTAGATCAATGCCTGATCCTTAGATTCACAATACAAAAGTTCTGACTTCTGGTATACCTGAGTTGATGCTTATATGTAACGGTGTTTCCCCGTTCCTATCCTAGATATTAAAAACAATTAAGAACTATTTTATAGGATAACACATGATTATAATCTTACTTGAATGTTGACTGAAGCTCCCACTTTAAGTAGAGCTCTGACGGTTTCTATATTTCTGTTTATCACCGAGAGATGGAGTGCGGTTCTCTTCTCCAGGTTTTGGGAGTTAGGGGGAACCCCTTTAACAAAATATAAATCTGCATAATGATGACAATAATTATATAATACTAGAAATTCAAGGCGCGCCCTTCTTTCTAGCCTTAGAGGGCGCTTCGCGCCCATCTTCTAAATTAATTGTGAACATGTTCTCTTTGTGTACATCGTAAAACAAAACAAAAATAACTCGCGGGTTTTCACAAATAATTTCGCGGATTTTCAAAATTTTCAAAAACTTAATGACGACCGAATTTTGATGGAGACAAATATTTAAAATTTCAATCATTCATAAACCTTCCCTGGGGTCCCTAGATGTCCCACAAAAAATTTGGGCCCGATCGATTCAGCCGTTTTGACGTTTATTGGATACAAACAGACAGACAGACAGACAGACAGACAGACAAGCCAAATTTATATATAGATATATATATACAAGAGATTTTCATCATTAAAGATTTGTAATTTACCTTTATTTTCATAAGATATTTACAAAAAATGATTTGCCTTTATCCCGCCCCACTCTAAAAGTAGCATGATCTGAGCCGGTACAACATGAAATGTATATGCATTCAGTCGTACCGTGCAGTCTGGACTACCCAGTGTAGAGTCGACCCAGCACGTTTTAATCAACAAATGTAGCAAGGTTACAATGCCAAAGTTAGAAAAACATTTACCTTTATCAACAAGTGTAAGTATAGCTAGAGGTTTGGCTGCTATTGCTGCATAATGAAGAGGAATATCTCCAGCAGTATCTGATATACCTGCATCTCCACCATTCAATACCAACCAATCAATCACATTCACGTGACCTACAGAAAAAGTCTGTAAATATGACGCAGTTTTTTTCAATTTTTTGAACTTGAATAAAAATCTATTTATGTTCCAACCTTCATAAGCTGCGACCATGAGAACAGTTTTATCCTGTAACTTCTGATTGACTAGGACGGGACGGAATTTTAGTATAGAAGATACAATACTGAGATAACCCTTCCCAGCGGCCTTATGTAAACCTATGCATAATAAAGTTTAACATTTTAAAATTTATTTTTTCTTGATTTTAACACCTCTCACCTGTCAGAATTGCTTCATTGTCCGGAAGTATGACAAACTGTGAATCTGGCGCAGAAGAACCAAGAAGAATTCGGTCAACCTCGTTCAAGTTCCCGGCTCCGGAGCTACGGATAAAGCTGGTGTTGATGTTAAAGCATTCATCCTGCTGTTTAGGTTGAACCAGGATAGCGGAGTGAACTGCTCCAACCTTCCCTGCTCCGAAATCTACAACAAGGCTAGTGTCGGAGTGAACATGAGTTATTGTTCCAGTGCACCCTGAGAACCCGTCTAAAGCAGCATGGTTCTGATGATATTTCTCAATCAGAGACTTATCATTAGTAATTGTAACCTTGTCTCCCAAACTAAACCCTTGGATCACTTTTAAAGCCAAAGGATTCAACGTCCATCTATGATCTTTGGCAGGTTCTCCCGAAAACTGAACCCGTACGTCTCCTTTCTCCGTAATCCTGTGCACCTTCCCTCTCTTCCCGATGATCCGAGCCATCTCCTCTCGGAATTCTCCATGTCCAATTTGCATGGTTTTCAAGGTTTCAATGTTCTGGACCGAAACCTCGACAGTTTGCCCGATCAGGAATACTCTACTAGAGTCTACAGGTTTCCCTAGAATAGGTAGATGAGACGCATAAACCTTACCTCCACTAGCTGGAGAAACACACTTTAAATCAACCTTGTTCTTGTGTCCCAACCTGTACAGGTTCTCCTTACTACCTGGCCAGATCACACACGCCACACTATTTCCAGTCTGATCGTTCCAGTTCGTGATCTCCTTAACCCAACCTTGTGTTCCTACTCCTCCGTCCTGATCCCTCCACTCCCAGTCCCTCCCTCGAACAACTACAGCTCCTCGAAATGTTCCAAATACTTCAGTTTGTGTTGAGGAAAGCCTGCAGGGAACTCGAACTCCATGATCTCGAGGATGTAGTTTACGGACAAATTCATGGTTTACATCGTGGAACTTAGTGTGATAACATTTAGAGCATAGATCTACGTCATTGCATTGTCTACAGCTCCATCTAAATCCAAATATTCCGCAACTACCGCACCCGTCACACCTCACAGTATCATGGAATACTCCACTCGGAGAATTATCAAGAACACGTAAATCATACGCGTTTGTATAACCTTGGATTTCATCATAATTTAGGCGAAATAACTTTTTAATAATTGCTAAATTGGGTCCGTCCTAGAGAACGATTTTTGACCCCTCCTCTCAATTTTGCACATGATTTCAGAAAAATCATTATAACTTATTTTTTATTATTCTAGGGTTAGGTTAGGTTAAGACGATTTCTGGGCCGAGCGCTGCGTCTAGGACAGGCTAGAAGCCGAGCGATGCGGCTAGGGCAGATTAGCGGGCCGAGCGTCGCGCCTAGGACAGGCTACGGGGTCGGGCGTTTCGGCCACATGACCATGAAAGATAACCATGTACAAAATTGATAAGAGGTGGGGTCCAAAAATCTTTCTCAAGGAAATTACCGCTAAATTATGATATTTATTTTAAATGACCACCAGTATTAATCTAAAATTCTAAAATTTGTTAAATGGCTGAATTTTCAGAAAAATCGTATCAATTTTTATACATATATCTAATGGGAAAAGTCCGATGTCTGACCCCCAAGTTCGGGTCTCTGACTTGTCCTAGTCGTAGCGCTCGGCTCAGAACTTGTCTGAACCCAACCTTACCCTGCAGTAAAAAACAGTCAGTATTATTATATGTTAAAATTAATTACTAGAAATCCAGGTCAAGTGCAAACTTTATCAGATAGGGGGTGGGGGGCATAAAGTACTTTTCAGGACAGACCCTTTAAATATATCAAATTATGATTTAAAATTCCCTGCTCTGTAGTTTTGAAGAACTCCGTTATCCCAAAGAACCATTACAGTTCCAGGAAGACAGCCTGGAAGTCCGGAGTGTCCAAGTAGGACAATTGTTCCAACATGTCCTACCCCGCCGTCCTGGTCCCCCCATTGCCAGTCCAATCCTCGAATTACCCTTGCCCCTAATTCTAGTCCTGCCATTGTGTTCTAGGCGCTTGCATTATCTTTCAAGAATTACTCATAACATTGTTATTAAACAATTTGGCGGCATTCGTCCTTACAGATAAAACAAATAAAACGTCGGCGATTTTGAATCCGCAATATCTCTAAAACATTTTTCCGATTTACAAATTATTTTTCCTTTTGAATGTTTCCTTTTTACTGTCAAATTTTATCGATACTCTTTGTTCCTTTTTTGCAAAAGTTAATTAAAGAATTTTTTTAAAAAGTTCACCGTAGAAGTTTAATAATCCTGATTCTTTGAAAACATTAATGTACGCTGTAGCTGTCGTCAGTCGGCAGTCCGCAGTTTACAGTATTCGTAGATTTTACATTCGTCACTTCGCTCGATTTCAATGGCTAGCTAGCAGAGCATTACAGTGTTTTTGAGATTTCATTTCACGAAAAGTATAATTGCTGGGTCTGTCCTAGTGAACGATTTTTGGACCCCCCGTCCTCCTATCAATTTTGTACATGGACGAAATTAGTAAATTAATATTTATTTATTATTATTTAGGGTTAGGTTAGGTTAAGACACTTTCTGGGCCGAGCGCTGCGGCTAGGATGGGCTAGGGGGCCGAGCGCTGCGGCCACGGGTTAGGTTAGTTAAGACACTTTCTGGGCCGAGCGCTGCGGCTAGGATGGGCTAGGGGGCCGAGCGCTGCGGCTAGGACAGGCTAGGGGGCCGAGCGCTGTGGCCACAGGGTCAATTATATCCATGATTAACATATAAGATCCATGTACAAAATTGATAGGGGGGGGCGGGGGGTCCAAAAATCGTTCTCTAGGATTATACCTAATTGCTTGATATAAGTTTAACATTAAGTCATTATTTGTCGATTAAAATATATTGATCATATTTTTGATTTTACAGAAATTGATTATAGCACCATGTCTCTACCCCAACTTCTTGCTGGTGTCCTTGATAAACACGGAGACAGCATGCAGCAGGCTGCTCTTCTAGCATACCTTAGACAAGGAGAGGATGCACAGCAATATTTGGAGGTATGTGTGCTCCAAATGTATGCAATCGATTATCGAATGATTGTGAATCTTACCATTTCTGCTTTATTAATTTAATCTTAAAACCCAAGTAAAGTCTTGATTAAAGGAATTAATAGTAGTTTTAAACTACCCCTAGCCTGTCCTAGCACCATGCCCCCCCCCTGTATACGCCCTTGCATAAGAACTAGAAATAAAAAGTAAAAAATTAAAGTTTACTAATTAAAGACAATAACTGCTGCACGACTCTGTATGTCTGCTTACAAACACTTCAGCAAAGAGGACGAGCTTGACGCGGCAAGGTAACTTCTTCAAATAATCTTTAGTTTTAGCAGCCGGGAACTTTTTATAGGACGGTTTGAGTTATAAACGATCAATCTCTCTCTCACACAGACATTTTAATATTTAAATCTGGACATTTCAATTTATATACTAATCACATGTGTTCATAAATTTAAATCTCAAGCTAATCTGGAGACATAGTTAAAAAACTTCATCCAAACCATAAGTTTCCAATTCTCAAAAAAAATATTTTCAGGGCTGAGACTACGCTTGCAATTGCTAAATGGGTGAAAGAGCATCCATACGCAACCCAGGGATATTCATTAACTTATTCTACCTTTTTAAAGCTTTGAGTTGATTACTACAAAAATATTTATTTATCCGAACGAGTTTACATTTCTCTGCCTTTAAAAAATAATTTTCTTTTAAGAATTTTTGAATAATTTCACCAGGCCCAGACACAAGCCGAGCTAGAGAAACAAATCCTTCTCTTCAAGCAGAAAATACAGAATATCTAGAGATGTTCACTGTACATACAGTGTACAGTCTACATTGTACATTGCTCTGTTCGCTTTCTGTACTGTACACTGTTCAGAGTTGTTGAACCTAAACTTGCTGTCCAATTTTATCGTAATTGTTAAACATTTGATTTTTACTGATTTATATTGAATTCTTGTCTCAATTGTTTTATCTATATTCATATTCAATCTTAATTTGGTGTTCATGCAGCATTTGTTATCAATTTTAAAACTTGTTCAAAAAGTTATCCCTGAAAAGTTTACAAACTAAATTTTAAATGAGAATTTTTAGTCAAATAATTTACTTTATTTTCAGAACTAAATTCTGAAATGATAAATGGGTATAATGTGTTTCAGCAGCTTTGCAAAGAAGAGTTTAAGAAAAGATATCCAGATGAACAGGTAGAATATATTGTGTTCAAAAAAGATATCCAGATGAACAGGTAGAATATATTGTGTTCAAAAAAGATATCCAGATGAACAGGTAGAATATATTGTGTTCAAGCAAGATATCCAGATGAACAGGTAGGATATATTATTCTCAAGAAGGATATTCAGATGAACAGGTAGGATATATTATTCTCAAGAAGGATATTCAGATTAATGGGTAGAACATATGTGTTCAATTAGAACATCTTGACGAAGAGTTGGATATATTGTGTCCAAGAAGAATATCAAGACCAGGCCCTTAATTGAGGGATGGGGGCACCGGGTACCTGTGAACCAAATAATTTTTAGATCCATTTATCAATTTTTCAAAGATAATATAGTGATTATTAGGTCAGACTCGGAAAGGTTTGTTAAGAGATATATAAGCAAACTTGCAGAGAAAAAGATTTTGCCAATATCAGATATCGTAGAAATGTCCCATAAAAACAAAACTTAAATATTGAAAGAAATGGACAGATGGTAATGCTAAGTAACAAATAAGATTATAAAACAATGTAAAATGTAAAAAAAGATAAACAAAATTAATCACAAAATTATGAAAATTTTCTATGAAGGGGCTGCAACCCTCCGCCTCGTTCTCATGTTTTTCTCAGTGTGCCCCCCCCCCCCTCTAAATAATCACCCAGTTACGGCCCTGATGCAGCCGAAGAGGTAGGATATATTGTAAAAACGAACATGACATCCAAGCCGGCATTAGGAGGCTATAACTCATGAACCATAGATCACAGAAGTCACAAATTTTACGTTTTCTCAGAAAACATGACATTGACTTACATGAATATAGATTAAGGATGACCCAGATATCCTGACGAATATGTGATGTCTAGAAAAGGGTTTTTAACAAAAAGCTTTTCCTTCTGTGTCTTATTTTCAAATATGTTAAGTTGTTCCGTATCTCTAGGTGCCTGGAGAGCTGACCCGGAAGTGTACGGATAGATGGAAGACGATGTCGGAGCGGGAGAAGCGTTGGTTCAACCACGTGGCGGATACAGAGAAGAAAAAAGCAATCATTAACAGTAGTCCGGTCGCGGAAAACAAAAGGTTAAAATTTAATCAAAGAAATATGGGTTCTTCATTAAAAAACCCAATACCATATGCTAGTGCTGAATTCACTAAAAATGTGATCGTTCCAGGCCCGTAGCCAGGGGAGGAGAGGGATGAAAGGGTTCAGTTGCAACCCCCCCCCTTCCCGTTTAAAATAAGTTGCTTGGTATAATATCGCATATGTCGATAATCGATATACATACGTCACACATGCAATGTAACAAATGAATTCCAGTATGTATCAAAAATTCAATTCTTTAAATTTTGCCTCAGAATCAATATTTTGTCCAGACAATTCAAAATCAGTGAACATGAGTAGTAAAATCAAAATTATCAACATTTTCTGTCTTCCAATATTGTTTTTAGTTTTTAAATTAAGAAAACTTTCCTTGTACCATACAGAACATAAACTTTAGGGAAAATCGAATTGTCACTGTAACATTAAGTACAGAACAAAGAATTCAAGCTAAAATAACTCATTTATACCGAAATTCTGAAAAATTTTCTATGCAGCCACCCCCCGCCTCGTTCACTACGCTGATCTGGGTACCATACTACAACACCTCTCTTTGCTACCCCCTTGTGAAAATCCTGGCTACGGGCTTGGATCATTATTTTCTAATTGGATATGAACATTGCAACCCTATTAACAGCAAGATCCAGTGAAAAAAAATTCATGTTATGTCATATTTATTTTAAGTCAATAAATTAACAAACTTGCATTTCTAGCCGAGCACGGAAACAGAAGAGACCCAAAGATCCGAATGCTCCAAAACGCGCGCTCTCAGGTTTTACAATTAAATAATGAATAAAAAATATAAGAAATAATCTATATAAGAAAACTAGGCATACATATATATATATATAAAAATAAACTGGCCCAGGCCAACCATCTGGACCGATTGAGCTGAAATTTTTTTGTGGACACTCATGTGTAGCCGGGGGGGGGGGGGTCTTAGGCTTTAAAAATATCATATTAATATATAGATAGATAATTATAATAAATGATTGATAATGTTATTAATCAATGAACCAACATTTTATTAGGATTTTTCTGGTTTTCTAACGAGGAGAGAGGCAAGGTTAAGGCCGCTAACCCAGATTTTGGAGTAGGAGAAGTTGCGAAGGTATTGTTTAACGAAAATGTTTAAACCGAACCGTTTTCAGTTAAGGAACAATACAGTGTACGATGTACATAACATGGCGCTGTACAATGTATACTATTAGAGGTCAAATAACAGTGAACAGTACAGTGTACAGTGAACATAACATTGCGCTGTACTATATACACTTTTAGAGGTCACACAATAGCGATACTGTCGAAAAATGCAGGGTTACACAGTAGAATTGACAGTGCAGTAAAGTACGAAGAACAGTGTACTGTAGGCAAAATGTTCAGTAGAGTATACAATACAGTGCACTGTAGAAAACATGGTACACTGTACAGAATATATAAATTTACAGGAGTTGGGTAAGAGGTGGGGAGAATGTGATGAAGCCTTCAAACAGAAATATGAAGGTACAAAATATTATTCTAGTAAAATTGAAATAGCAGAAACCTGAAATGTAATAATTTGTGTTAAAACATGTATAATCTTAAAAAATAATTAAATGGGTAAACAATTTTTAATTACATTTTTCTTAAAATTTAAAAAAGTTATTCTTTACACGATTTTCCAAGTCAAACCAAACTTAGATTTAGCACCAATGATAGCGCTAAAGGGACTGTCAACGTAATTTCGAGTAACTTTCGTTTAAAGAGTTGCATGCCCGATTCACAATGGTAACCTAACCTCTGTCTGAGCATAAATGATGGAGATATTCCTGTTTTATCAAATAAATTTTGCGGATTTATGCAACCGAGAAAATAAATAATCTATTTTGAAGATGGAAAATGACGATATCGTTAAAGGGCATCGCTATGAATGTACATATCCTAGTTGAGGGCCATTTTAAATTTCAACTGATTTCCCACTAATATTTAGAAATGGCGGAGAGAGATCGGGCGAGATATGACAAGGAGAAGCTAGCATATCAACTTAAGCAGAGGGAGGATCTTATTGGAACAGAGGACTTCGACGAGGATATGGAGTAGATGATGGAGGGAGTAAAGGAGATGATGGGCTGGATGGAGGCGGAATTTTTACACGAGAATTCATCTGAAAATAGTTATTGTTCGAAAGTACTCTTTTAAAAGTACTAGTCTCAAGTTTTTTTTTATCGACTTAAAACTTTTTCGATTATTGTGTTTTGCAATATTTACAATATATTTATGGTTTCTATAATTATGTGTTTACTTTTAATGATAAAAAATTTCAGAAATTATGAAAAGATAAAAAAAATTAGTCACATCCGATCTAAACTCTTAAATAATCAACATAACCACTAAACAAGATAATACAAGAAAAAGCTAGGATTTCGATATAACCATGTTTGAGAATAAAGACGACCTGATTGATGAATTTGATGAGGAAATAGTTGAAAATAAATTCAGCAGTTTAAGCAGTAACAAAGCAAGGGTGGAGGAGATGGAGACTGATCCTCTTTGCCTTTCAATTCCTTGGATAGAATCAACTCCAGCTGTGGTCAGACCTTTTCAAACAGTTATGGTCCAACCTCTTCAAACTGTTATGGTCAGACCTCCTAAAACATTTGTGGCCAGATCTTCTCAAACAAGTGTGATAAAACCTCATAAAAAAAATGCGGTCAAACCTCGTAAAAAAAATGTGGTCAAACCTCATAAAAAAAATGTGCTCAAACCTCCTCAATCAGGTGTGATCATGGAAAAGTGTTCCCACAAGAGCAACTGTCTTCTCTGTGACACAGAACTGATTGCAGTAAAACAAGCCAATAAAGATTTAATAGGAACAGTAAGTGGGCTACGAATAAAACTAGAAAATCAGAGGGAAGAGTACAACGCTAAAATTAGGGCTCTAAAGAAAACCATTTTTGAAATTACTGATTCCTCGTCTGTGGGTAAAGTATTTTCTACGGCGATAAAAGGTATTGTTTTTAATTAATTTATAATTTATCAACAATACCTCCATTTTTGAATGAGAGCACAGCTTCCGTTCCTGAGCCCCTAACGGTCGAAACTGCTAGCCAAAATTTATGTTTAGTAAATAGTAGATTTTTTGTGATTATGTTTTTCATATTAACATGATGGGGCAACATCAATTCTCCATTGCGCACCTCTTTAATACACATGAGTCTCTTATATTCTTTATTTCTGGTACAGCGATACAGAGCTAGGACCCGTGAACTGAAAAACAATACACCAGTCACGGGTTAAAATAAATAATAAATTAGTATTATAGTTATTCAAATAAATAAAATTAGCCAAGTTTACATTGCTCCAGGTGTGCTAAGTGTGATTAAATTGTAACAACAATTATGAATTGAAATAACACTTACGATGTGCTAAATGTGAATAAGTTGCGACAAATCCTCTATTATATTTCGCCTGATGATCCCTTTATACAAGTATAAGTCCCCCAACCCCCCGGAAAATAAATCCTGTAAACGTCCTGATATACATACAAAGTAATACCTTTCTTTAACTAGATGAATGCTCGGTGTCTAAAAACCCTCAGTCCCTGGATGTCAAGTTAAGTAGTCTAAGGCAAACTATGAACCAGGATCTTATCCTGGTTCTGGGTACCTGTGGAACCCCGGATCTCAATGTTTTAAGAGTAGCACAGTTCTCCGTTATTCCAGAGTCAGGGAATATAAAAAAGGAAATGAAAAGATACATTGAATACTCTGGTTCCTTAAGTATGTCCAAGGTATTTTGAGCATTTTTTTGTAAAGTTTCTTATCTTACATTTATTTTAAGAGCAGAATTAACCTTATACGTATAGCCGGGAAGGAAAAATAACCGTAACAAATGAAAATCTGATTCTATATGTAAAGCTGAATTAATCAATTCTCTTTTTGTTTTTAAAGCGCTTAACCTTTAAGAGAATTTGAAGAATAATTATGAACTATTTTTATCCGTTAAAAACACAGCTTAACATTTTGATTTTCAGATGGCCGTTAGATCGCGAAAAGTAAGAGCAAGATCATTGATGGAAGTTTGCAAATTTTTTGCAAATCCAAATTTTCGATCTAAACGATCTGAACGTTCTACTCCACCTGAAGCCAGTGATCCCCAATCCTCCTCTCTGGAGCCTAACCCTGATCCTACTGAACACACTGAACCCAGAGATCAACCAGGAGATCTGGTTCAACCAGACATTGAGGGGACTCCGAGCGAAACTGATAATCTCAAGGTTATAGGAATTAATTTATTATCATTTTCACGTCGATATGCAGTTTTTAATGAACAAGAGCCAGTAATTAAATTATTAGTTAATCACGTACAGTGATGAGGAAGATAAGGGAAAAGGAAAAGGTTTAAAAAACATGAGGGGAGGGTAAAATTGCCTGAAGGGGTTTAGGATTCCTTTTAAAATCCCCCCCCCCCCTCAAAAGTATATGCCCACTGTTCAGACTGCAAAATAGTGTTTTTAAATCGGGATTTCTGAGGGGGAAAATGGAAAAAATCGGAGTGAGAGGTGCGTTCTATTTTTTTTCGGAACAATTCAGCTTTCATGATCTCTAGTAAATGTGAATTATCATTTAGATTTTGTTGAAAGAACTGATAAGACTAGATCGCCTGCTGTTCCAAAACAGTTTTACTGAAGAGTACCCGAATCTTAATAAGCCTGCTTGTGAGAAAACCGGGGTAAATTTAAACAACTTTTACTTTTTAAAACTTGAAACGGATTGAGTTTAACGATTATTGGTCAAATCTTGGGATTTGACCAATAAGAAAGCACAATTTAAAGCTAAGTTTAACACGGAAAACAGGGTCTAATCAAATGGTGTCCCACATCATATTGGATCTAAATTGGGATTTTCGGGAATATATAGACAACTTAGAAAGGTTGAATCATTTTAATAAATGTTTAAGTTTAATACAAAATGCATGCAGAAAATACGAGTTTTTTTATGTTTTTGGGGAGTGTTTGTCCGTATCCAGTTGCCCCCTCTCAGTTACGGTCCTGCTTGGAGATGATTTAATTTGATATTAAAGTTCCCACCTCTGGTTTATTCAGCAATTTATTTTTAACTAGATGATGTGCCCGGCTTTCTCCCGCCGTTTACCCGCACTTGGTCTTAAACCATGATTTTAGATGAAGTGCCAAGCGTTGCCTGTGGAATTTAAAAGCTCCAATTTTTGTTAGCCTGCTGCTATAGCGAGCATAAAATGAGCGAATAGCTTTATTATATCTATTTTATTTAATATTTAGAATTATACTTGCTCTGAGTGCGATGTAAAATTTGATAAGAATCACGAGCTAACCCATCATCTCAGGAAAACTCATAACATGAAAATCAAATATTAATCAAATTAATTTCACGTGACGTTGACTAATTTTCGGCCAAGCAATTTAAAATAATAAGAATGTAATCTTATTTGCAACAACGCATACTTTGTAGTTGAATAAAAATATAAAAATATGAAATTATATCCTAAAACCTAAGATTATAATTCATCCTCTAACTAGATGCAGCGTTTGCAGTCAAACCTTTGAGTTGACAAGCCCAACCGTTTATCAGCTTCATCTGGCCAAACATTTCCCTCCAGTTTACCAATGTGACAAGTGTGAACTAAAGTTTTACCGTTTGTATAATCTGAAGATGCACAAGAGAAGACAACACAAGGAACTAGCTGGTTGTGCCTTCCAGTGTGATATCTGCTCAAAAACATTTATTTCTAAATCTAAACTGGAAGAACACATGAACACGCATACAGGAGCCAAACCTTTCATTTGCGATAAATGCGGGAAAGGTTTTCAAAATGATTCAAACCGGAGAAACCATTTTAAAAATGCACATAAAGACGCAAAGGACTTTTTTACTACACATCGGGACAAAATGTTTGCCTGTCATATTTGTGAAAAGGATTTTATGTCTGACAACCAGAGGAAAGGACACGTGAAGAGATATCATTCTAAAGATGATGCTCCGGTGCAATAAATATTCTAGGTTTCCCAAATGCTGTCTCGAACTAATGGATTTCATAAATCTGATATTCATCTATTTGAACATCGAGAACTTTGCTGTTAATAAGCCAAAGAGACAAACAGTTAATCAGTATGTCGTTCGTGTAAACAAGAAAATTATGTCGAATAAATCATATTCAAAGTGCAGTGTTAAATACTAAAATCAATGTTTACTTTTGAAACCATTAAACTGTAAAGTAGGAAGACGACATGACGAATGATACAAAAGGTTCAATGATCACCCGTCTCAGAATAAATTTCTGACAACGCCCCTAAATCTAGACAAAAAATTCAAAAAGAAAAAAATCGCGCGCCTTCTGCACAGGCAGTGTACGTACAGATCCACTAAATGGGTTGATTATCAACCTGTCGGTAATACTATTTGCGCTTTAAAAACAATTATTACATAATTAGATTGCTCAAATATTTTCTTTTATTCCACAGTTTTATTGGCCGCAATATAGAGATTTAAATTCATTAGAACTAGGTTGTGACCTTACGTTCCACGTAGTATAATGGGTTTACCGACTTGAGGTCAAACCCTTAGCATTTTAAATCTGCAGATTACGCAATGAGTCACTTCCACTTTCCCTGACGACTGAAACTATATCTTCGGCCACAGAGACCCCATTCTTAGAAGCATCTCATAAACACATCCTAGTGGATTTACCGTATTTCCTTAGAATTAACTTACAGGGTTACCTGCTAAAGATGAGACTTATAATGACGACCTGTGATTATTTGAATATGGCGACATAAAGGTTGATTTAAAACAATGTTACTTAAAAAGTATAAATATTAGATGGTCTGGCAAATATAGAAGTTTAGAAAAGTGTACAGCTGCAGAATACCAGGAATTTAAGGGGAAAAAGGATGAATGACTTCTATGTAGTCGTCTTTGAAGTTTCATTCTTTGTGTGTTAACAGTGAAGAACAGCGGTGTGACCTGTGAAGTCTCCTCTATTTTAAAGATTGTGGGTATTGAGTTAAGTTTTAGACTTATTTTGTTATAATGTTTAGAATATTCTTGCATAAAATTATGGCCGCAAAGCATTGCACGCAGATTTAACGGTTGGGTCCTTTTCCCCGTGACTTTGGATTATAACTTGACTATCTAAACATACATTTTAAGATTGATGAGTTATAGACTAAAATACGATTGACTTTAAAGTGAAGAAACCGAGTGCATTTAGCTTCGGTTAGTCCATGGTGAATGGTGATTGAGACGATAACGAATATCTGGAAACGATCTTAAAATTTGTGTCCTCCACACTAGATATGGCCTAAAGCACGCACCTCTGACCCTTAAGTAAAGTAAATTCAACCTGAAGTCTGACCGCTTCAACCTTTTTGCACCGGCTAGTCCTATTGAGTGTATGCTTTACCCTATATCCGGGCGATACAGTACAAACTGGGACCGGAAAGGTTGACCCGGCTCGGAGATTCAAATGTACTACGGCTGCCCGTGTAACGGTTTAACTATTTGACAACGAAAACCTAAGTTCACAGTTGCTTTATTTAGAGTTTAATTTAAGATTATTTGATTCTACATAATAGAGAATATAAAAATAAATATAAAATAATTCATATTTTATTATAAACCCAGTTAATCAAGTTATATATATGTTTATAGTTTCCAACAGTACTAGTGGAGAACTCAGCTGCATTATTGATAAAACTCCAGTTTATATTTTCACAATCCTTGAACCTGGAGCAGGGTTCACCCATCCTTCCCTCTCCTCCAGCTCTCATCAACCTCAACCTTTGCTCCTCGGTTAGGCCAGGAATATTCTTTGCAATAACAACATGGAACACTTCGGCTAGAACATAGGATAACCCGCCCTGTCGGGACATATTCTCACCCTCCTCACAGAACAGTTTCTCCAGGCATGTTAGGGACGGAGAGAGATGACTCCTAAAGACCAGACCAATCCCAGCTTGTAGGACGGGGATAAGATTCTCCTGGTCCTCCTCCGTTCCGGTTTGGTGAGACCTGAAAACAGTTTTTGTTAAATTCATTTAAGAACTTCGGCAGGGGTGTACATATATACTTGATGGTCCCCCTGGAAAAGTAAATTCAATGATTTTCTGGGGAACTCAGGGGCTGGGATCCCCCTTGAAATATCAGAAACCAACTCCTCCCCCCCAGACATATTCCTTTATACTCCCCTGAAAGTAAGCGCACAGTTCTTCGTCTTAGCCGCAGCAAAAATTCAATATTAGCTTCCTTTTGATACATGCATACAGATAATTTTCAACAGAAGGAATTTCTTAAAATTGTGTTTAATAATGATTTGATCTACCAACTCTATAGTGATGCTTGAATTACAAACAAGATCTTCATTCATGTCAAGTACGCGTTTAAGTTCTTTTATTTAAACCTTTTAAATAGCTGTTTCAGTTTTTATAAAAATAGCTTGCTTTACATCCCATTCGTTCAGTTCTAATTCAATCTTTTTTAATTTTACCAGAAGAACTCCCTAAAGTCTTAAAGGTATTATGCAAGACTTGTACCTGATTCTCTCCAAGCTCTGAAGAATCCTTTTTACTCGTCCTTCGTTCTAAATAACCAAAAAATATCCATGAACAGTAGAGTGGGAAACAGAAAATTGTAAAATGGAAAGAAGATACTTAAATTGTATTTGCTGTTTAAAATCATTACTTTAGTCTTAGTTGTCTTCCTATTCCAGAGTTTTCTGGTTCTCACTGTAGGATTTTAGTGCCCAGATTTTGAGACTTAGCTCAGTATGTAAAAATAAGAATGATTATTATTTTTTTCACTGAAGGTAGTTTCATGCAGTGCAAAAATAAAAAATAAAAATGCATTTAATAGACTACATTTTCTTAGTTACAAGTCCTAACATTAGTTTCAAGGTTGGCTTTCTGGTACAGTGGTCGCAAGAATTAAGTGGAATTGGAAGACGAAATGAAAGTAATCTATTTTTGAAAATATATCAAATCAAATAAAATGAATTCCTGCATAAGCTTAATTGACTAGTACCAATGTACTTATCTTACCAAATCTTAGTTCTAAAAGACTTTGTAATATTCCCAAGGTTGTATAATAAGGTTGGTCACCCTCGATGCGCTCCAATGTACAGAAATTGCGTCTCCTAAGTTAGATAGATAAAAACCTCTTATGACGTCACTCTCGCCTCGATTATCAGTAACGTCATTGAGGTTTTTATCTATCTATCTTAGGAAATTACATTTTCCGTAACCAACCTTTCATACAAACTTGAATATTCCACATTTTTATGTTTACTACTCTAAATATTTCCCGGCATTTTACTGACCTGAATACTCCGTTTTGTAACATTTAATTTTCTGCCGCCTAGTCCAACCATCACCATCGACATCACATTCGCATTTGTATTACTTTCGTTTATATTATTATCATTAGCATTCTGCTCATTGTCGTTGATGTTGTTGTTGTTATTGTTGTTGTTTACATTGGACACCATAAGCGAGGCAATATTGAAAGCACTGAAACATCATCGTTATCATACTATCTATGTACACTAGCTTGGGAACCAGGCTTTGACTGGAAACCAAGTTTACCTTAGGAAAGTCAACCCCCTCAAATTTTAATTTTAAAGCCAATTTTCAAGGTTACCTAAGCATGAATGCTATCAGCTGAAATGTATCTAAAGTTCCATCTTGACCCCCGCTATCCCCGCAATCTGAATCTCCCGGAAACCAAACGATGGGCGGCTGAAAAAAATTATTTTTAATCAAAAGAATTTTTTTTGGTATTTTTTTAATAATTCATGCACATTATTTTACAAAAGTATACCTTAGTAGTTGTACTTCGAATAAATATCTTCTTAGTTTGTTGATCATCATGTACAGGGTAGGTAGAAGCTAAGGTTAAACAAATCATACTACATGTACTTGTGCAGTGGTTTTATGAGTTTAGAAGAGCAGGAAGACTCCGCGATTTTAAAACATTTTATTGAAAAGAAATTTCTGTAATCCTAATTGTTTTAGTTGCCATTGTAATCCATTTCATGTATTTTTTAAGTTTGTGAAATTGGAAAAAAATTTAAGTTGACAATCTTAAAATACTGCTAAAAAACTAACTGACCTAGGGAAGCAAGTTTTTGATGCACATCCTGAACCAATATTTATTTATTGATGATTATTAATGAGTCCTTTCAAAAACTAAACGTCGATCTCTACTTTTTCTGCCTATTTAATTGTAAGTTTAGAAATTTAGAATAACGAAAATTGAATTTTTTTAACCAATAAAAAAATTTCCTTAGAAAGTAAGAGTTGGTTTGAAATGGAATCCTGGTTCTGCATGAAGTCCCCGGAGCTAAAACCTGGGTTCGAACTAGGAGGACTTCTTCCGTATACATTTTGGAATTGATGAAAACCGGACATTTTTCTGAAATTGTTTTTAGTTTAAAATATGCCATCTGCAGTCAATGTGTTTCAGGGTTCTTAGGTTTTTTATTTCTTTACAGCTCTCCATCAACGATTTTTTGCTCTCCAACCTAGTCAGATCATTTATTCTAGATTCTCCGCTCTCCGACCTAGTCGGAGTATTTATTCTAGATTCTCCGCTCTCCGACCTAGTCGGAGTATTTATTCTAGATTCTCCGCTCTCCGTCCTAGTCGGAATATTTATTCTAGATTCTCCGCTCTCCGTCCTAGTCGGAGTATTTAATCTAGATTTTCCACTCTCCGTCCTAGTCGGAGTATTTAAACTAGATTTTGCACTCTCCGTCCTAGTCGGAGTATTTGTTTTAGATTTTCCACTTTCCGTCCTAGTCAGAGTATTTAAACTAGATTTTCCACTCTCCGTCCTAGTCGGAGTATTTAATTCTTGGCGTAGCATGGTTTCCACTTCGCAGAGAAGAATCCGCTGACATAACTCTGATTCCAAATTAAAAATGGCGCTAATCAAGGTTTTGAAGTTTGTGTAATTGAGAAGGTTTAGTGATCTCCTGGTTCTCCTGGGTTTATTTATATTCAAGGATCGGAGAAGGGAGAAATCTATTATTGTGTTCTCAACCCTAGGCAGGGTGTTGATCTTTCCTTCAGTATCTACTGTCCCTATAAAGAAAATATTCAGTGGGATAAAAAAAAACTGTCCCTAAAAAAACAAATATGAATTTTAATGTTTTTTTCAAATGACAAAAAAACTAATTTATTCTGAAAATTGAAAAGAAATACACACGGTTAAAAGGATTAATCCATGAAATTAGTCTTCTGTTCTTGGAAGATTTTGTCATTTAATTATCAACTTTTAAAGGATAAACCACCAAAGAAAAATGATAAAAAGAAGCAAATGTAAATATCTCTTAAAGTTAAAGATTACCTATTATCACAGTTGCTGTTTCGACAACCCTAGTGCCTTTATACTCAATTGTTCCGTTGGTGAAAATTTTTCTAAAATTTCGCACATTTCTTTACTAAAAAAATTAACCAACACAAACTTTACAATTTAACTTGAATTGCAAGCTATATTCTTATTTGAAAATAACGAACATATGAAGTTTAACAATGGTTGAAAATATGCTTCCCTATCAACATTCTCCCAGTATACTCCCTCGACCTCTAGTCCAGGTAGTAAGCTGATCTCTCCTCCAGGTAGAAGCCAACCCAGAGACATGGTTACTGCTGGTCCAGCAGGTGGGAGGAATACACCTACTAAACGTTTTCCTAAACATTGGAAAATTCTTCAGATTAAGATGCATTTGGATGAAAAGTGATAATAAAGTTGATCCTTTTTTCTATTTTCTAAAATATCAACCTTGAAAAAATTAAATCCTAAAAGTTGGAGGGGTCAAATATTAATCTGTTATCTCAATGAATTGTCTTCACTACCTGTTCTCTCACTGAGTTATCCTCCCCTGCCTGTTCTCTCAATGACTTCTCCTCTCTATCTGTTCTTTCTTAAAACCCTTGACCGTTATCAAGACAATTTAAACCTGTCCTCTCATTGAGTTCGATCCCCCCTACATGTTCTCTCAATGAGTTCTTCTCCCCTACCTGTTCTCTTAATGAGTTCTCCTCCCCTACCTGTTCTCACAATAAGTTCTCCTCCCCTACCTGTTCTCTCATTAAGTTCTCCTCCCCTATCTGTTCTCTCATTGAGTTCTCCTCCCCTACCTGTTCTCACAATAAGTTCTCTTTCTCTACCTGTTCTCTCATTTAGTTCTCTTCCCCTACCTGTTCTCTCAATAAGTCTCCTATGAAGAATTTCTAGATCAGTTTCTTTGACTAGAACTGGAGAACCAGAAACCTCCAGGATCTGAGGTTCTCGTCCCGTCCTAATAAATCAAACTTTTAAATCTGACATCAAGTTTCAAAATAAAAAATGCATTTTATCAAGTTAAAAAAGGTTGCTGATTCCATAAAATCAAGTGAACTATAATATTGAGTTTGTAACCTGGTTCTATTGGATATATCCAGTGCCCGAACCTGTTCAAGGGTTACTGGAGACTCTTCTCCGCTAAATGGTTGGAACACGTTGCTGGAGTCCACTGTACCGAAATATTGAACTCCTACAGATCAAAGATATATATATTAAAACCATTAATAGCAGCATTGATCTGTGGGGGGGGGGATGAGCTGTGTGTAAATCTATAGTTTTTTCTTTAAAATATTTTTATACGAGCTATAAGCGCAAAAAAAGAGGAAATGAGAACACTAGTGCAGGTCTCTGGTTGTGGCGAAAAGTCCCTTACGCGCCCCAACCCTTCTTGTGAATTATCTATGGCCCTGTTTAACACCTTGGTTTAACTGATGGTTCACTTAAAATTGATTTGTCGAATAACCATCTAATTTTTCTTCTGTATTTAAACTATATAGTACCTGTTTGTGGTGCGGAGGAATTATCCTAAAACAAAGTCTACATCAGATATTTTAGACAACAATTTTAATCTGAAAATTGTTTTGTTTAAATAGACTTTTACCTTGTAAAAAATTACTCCGGAGTCTGTCAAAGTCCAGCCAGGAGAATCCCAAACCACGCCCTACTCAAGAAAACAAAAAATCACGCCCTCATCGACAGACATCAAACCACGCCTTACTCAACAAACATCAAACTACGCCTTACTCAACAAACATCAAACTACGCCTTACTCAACAAACATCAAACCACGCCCTACTCAACAAACATCAAACTACGCCCTACTCAACAAAAATTAAATCACGCCCTACTCAACAAAATCAAATCACGCCCTATTCAACAAAATCAAACCACGCCCTACTCAACAAACATCAAATCACGCCCTACTCAACAAAATCAAACCACGCCCTTTTCAACAAACATCAAATCACGCCCTACTCAACAAAATCAAATCACGCCCTACTCAACAAAATCAAATCACGCCCTACTCAACAAAATCAAATCACGCCCTATTCAGCAAAATCAAACCACGCCCTACTCAACAAACATCAAACTACGCCCTACTCAACAAAAATTAAATCACGCCCTACTCAACAAAACCAAATCACGCCCTACTCAACAAAATCAGATCACGCCCTATTCAACAAAATCAAATCACGCCCTATTCAACAAAATCAAATCACGCCCTACTCAACAAACATCAAACTACGCCCTACTCAACAAAAATTAAATCACGCCCTACTCAACAAAATCAAATCACGCCCTACTCAACAAAATCAAACCACGCCCAACTCAACAAACATCAAATCACGCCCTAATCAACAAACATCAAATCACGCCCTACTCAACAAGCATCAAACTACGCCCTACTCAACAAAAATTAAATCACGCCCTACTCAACAAAATCAAATCACGCCCTACTCAACAAAAATCAAATCACGCCCTACTCAACAAAATCAAATCACGCCCTATTCAACAAAATCAAACCACGCCCTACTCAACAAACATCAAATCATGCCCTACTCAACAAAATCAAATCACGCCCTACTCAACAAAATCAAATCACGCCCTACTCAACAAAATCAAATTACGCCCTATTCAACAAAATCAAACCACGCCTTACTCAGCAAACATCAAATCACGCTTTACTCAACAAAATCAACCCACGCCCTACTCAACAAAATCAAATCACACTCTACTCAACAAAATCAAACCACGCCATACTCAACAAAATCAAATCACGCCCTACTCAACAAAATCAAACCACTCCCTACTCAACAAAAATTATACCACTCCAATAACTGATAGATTCGGTTTTCGTCATATCTATAGTTGATAAATATCTTGATATATCATTTATTTATGTCTACAGAGTTTTCAATCCAAATAATACCTTTTCCTTTACTCCAGCATTTAGTAAAATCCGACCGTTAGAGAGAAGCCGTCCTAATGATAAAATATTTCAAATACATTTGTTAATAGCCACCAAATATTTATAGAGATCAAGCCTTGAAACAACATTTACCAATAGGAACAACTATAGGAGTCCCTGTAGGAGGAACAGTTATCATCGTCATGGTACTTCCGGTCTGGGTTGCTTCGGAGGATTGTTGGTTGGTGTTGATGGAACCGTAGGTTGCTTGAAAATCATTGTTATTGTTGTTGTTTCTGTTGTTGTTTGTGTTTACAATCACGTTACTCACCTAAACATTAAATTTCCAGACAAGTTATTTTTTGGACAAGATATATCCGGACAAGCTTTATTAGACAAGATATTTCTGGACATGCTTTTTTAGACAAAATATTTCTGGACAAGCTATTTTTTGACAAGATATTTCCGAACGAGCTATTTTTTGACAGAATATTTTCGAACACGCTATTTTTTGACAAGATTTTTCCGGACGAGCTATTTGTAGACAAGATATTTTTGAAAAAGCTATTTTTAAACATGGATATTTGCGAAAAAAGGTTATTTTTATTTTTAATATTTTCTGACTCATTTTTATCTTTATGTTTTCAAGGACACATAAAACATATATATATTGAAATATTTAGAACAAATAAACCGAAAACATTAAATCTATAAACACTAATCCTTACTTGATTAAAAGACATGAGTAAGAATGCCAGGAGATTATATGAATTGAATCCGAATTTACCGGAACCTCCCGGGCATTCAGATCTCCGAACCCGGGCACTACGGTTTCTGTCCTCTTCATAGTTTATCAGATCTTCTAAACTTTCATTCACAGAATCCATTTTAGTAAATAGCTTGAGTTCACATCATTATTCTGATCAAATATTAAAGGGACTGTAAGCGTTATTTCAAGTGACCCTCCCCAAGCAAAGATGACAATGCCCGATTCACAACACAATGGTATCTTTAAAAGCTTTGTCTGATTATATATGAATTAGATATCTTTGTTTATAATTTTAAAAAACTTTTTTTTTCAATTGTAATCTCTAATTACTAAAGAAATTACCAGAATTTAATAATCAGGCAAAGATACCGTTGTGAATCCGACATTTTTATCTTTGCTTGGAGGGTCACTTGAAATTCCGCTTAAAGTCCCTTAAATAAAAGGGTGAATTTATTCAATATTTACAAATATATGTTATCAAATATATGCTTATCAAGCTTTGCTCTTGAACATAATAAACGGTATGATAGACTGATAACAGGATAAGAAACTTAATGAAAAGAAGAAACGATCAAAAATTGTCAGTGCAAAAAAAACTGTTCTCCGCGATTTTAGTTAATTTTATAGGCATTGTGTTCTGGCCACAAACTCTAATTTTCTAATCCCTATATTTTCAAGTCTATGACATTGGATTACAAAGATTGAAGGATTAGAAAATTTGTGTTCGTGGCAAAGACTCAATTCCGTTCTGACAGTTAAGAACACTTTTTTTAAATCGAAATTTTAGCAAAAGTTACAATACTTTCTACATTAATGATAATTCCTTAGATTTCTCAAATTACAATTGCAATAATATTTTCACCAAGCGTGGAAGTGAAATATATCCAATATAATACGAAAATGTATTGAAAGAATTAGACTTAGTAAGTTCCTCGTATGCGAGTAAGGTAGAATTTATATTGGAGTGTATATATTAAATGATCTAGCGGTTCTTCTAGCGGAATCCTTGTATACTACCTGTACTCTGACTAGCAGTTCTTCAAGTTCCACAGAAAACATAAAAATACGGTTATACATGGAAAATAAACAGTATTAATGGAGGAAATAAAAAATATAACGAGATATATCTATATTGCGTACTAAACTTAATATTTGCAACTAACTTTTGTTTTATTGTTTATTTTCAATTAACGACTAGAGAACTAACGAATATATTTTTTCATACATTTATTAATGAATTTGACAACCTAACTAAATATAAAACTATACCAAAAAATGCATAACACTATTCCTGTCTTTTAAATATACAGCACTAAAAATGAGTAACATTCTATAAAAAATATATTTGAATGAGTGGCAAGAAATGTGTGATAATGTTATGCGAAAAAATTAACAATTAAAGGAATTAAGCTTTTGCCACAAACTCAAATTTTCTAATCCCAATATCTTTGTAAACTGATGGCGTGTTAGATTATTTGATATAACAGAATTCTATAGTTTGAAATATTTAAGGTCTACAACATTGGGTTGTAAAGATGTAAGGATTAGAAAATTTGAGCTTGCAGCTCAGCTCATTTGATTGCAGTCTCTTCTGTAATCTAAAGAATACAATTTATAATATTTTCAAAAATACCAAGAATACAGAGTACAGGCGACACTTTTGAGAGCTAATTACAGTAAGTCGGACAATGTTATGTTTATCGAAACTTTGGTATTCACGGACTTAACAATATATTAAAGACGACTTTACAGAGTTGACACTCAGCTCTTTTGTATATTGGGAAGAGGGTATGGTGGAGGGTTGCTGAAACCCCGCCGAGAACACAATTTTAATTTTGATGGGCTGTGTTAGCATGGTTCATTTTTCAAGACTTTTAAAGTTTTTGGACTTTCAAAAGTTTCCAACAAATTTCAAAACTATTTATTAAAAACATTTGATCAAATTTTTAATACAATTTTGAAATGTTGTAACCTTCACAGATTTCTATGGAGCCTTTTGAAAGTCTAAAAACTTTGAAAAATTAAAAATACCTAGTTTAAAAATAAAATAAAATTTTTTTTATAGATCTGACAATTAATGATCTATAGTTTACAACACACCGTTGACTAACTATAAACCTTGAACAATCCCTTTGAATTGTATCTTTAATTCTTTGAAAAGGATCACAAGACTAGATTATTTTGAACCCGTTTCTTCCAGATTTGCGGATAAGTATCTTCAGTGTTGAGTATCCTGGAACTCTGATCCTGTATCTACCTTCTCCCTTCTCCGTCCCTGATAACAATTGGATTTAAAGGAAACGCTTGCAAATTCTTCTTACCCGCACCTTCCCTTCCTTTCTAATATTATTGTTTTTAACCAATATCTTGACAAAAAAAAGCAACAATGAACCCACGGAAAACAAAAATTTGATAAAAACTTTTCTTTAGTTCATTCGTTTAAGAACTAATAAATTGCAGGAATCATAAAAGTTGCACATTCTTTGTGTGCCAAAAACTCAAATATTATACAGTAGTCAGCATTTATATCAATACAATGAAGACGATGTTTAGAATTGAGTTTTGATATCTTACTTTTAGGAGTTTACAAGTAAACAAAGAGAAGCTGTTAATTGATAGATCCTCCTTGTTTCTATGTTTCATGTGTTAGCTGTTTGAAACCTTGGTAGAAACCAAAATTGAAGTCTAAAGTCGCCTTTATTGTATTAATGTATTCGACGACGACTGTAGACTACATATTAAAAAACAAAGTTTAACAAACATATTTATCAACATTTTTCATCGAACCTGATTGATAGGTCCGACTAGAGAGAGGATGACTGGTAGAGAGATGAGACCATGAAATAAACCAAATATACAAATAAGGAAGAATATCTTGAAGAAGGAGAGGAAAACGTAACTAGAAGATGTTGCGAGAAGAATGAATGCAAGTAGAGTAGAGATACCGCCATTAAACACAGCAGGTCCCATTCTTCTCATAGTTCGTAGAACACGTGTATCCCTGAATATATAAATGAATTTTATTATTCTTATTTTTATCACCCCGCTGTCTTATGAGGAAACCTACCTATCCTCCTGTCTTATAAGGAAACCTACCTATTCCCATGTGTAGTACGGAGACTTACCTATCCCCATGTGTGGTACGGAAACTTACCTATCCCCTTGTGTGGTAAGAAAACCTACCTACCTATCCCCCTGACTTGTAGAGAAACCTACCTATCCCCTTGTGTGGAAAGGAAACCTACCTATCCCCTTGTGTGGAAAGGAAACCTACCTATCCCCTTGTGTGGAAAGGAAACCAAGCCTATCCCCTTGTGTGGCAAGGAAACCTACCTATCCCCTTGTGTGGTAAGGAAACCTACCTATCCCATCTATAGTAAGTCCACTCCTACCTATGTTAAGTCCCCTCTTACCTATAGTTAGTCCCCTCCTACCTATATTAAGTCCACTCCTACCTATGGTAAGTACCCTCCTACCTATGTTAAGTCACCTCATACCTATATTAAGTCCCCTCCAACTTATGGTAAGTACCCTCCTAACTATAGTAAGTCCCCTCCCACCTATGGTAAGTCCCGTCCTACCTATGGTAAGTCCATTCCTACCTATGGTAAGTCCCCTCCTACGTTAAGGACCCTCCTACTTTTTTAAGTCCCCTCTTACCTATGGTAAGTCCCCTCCTGTCTTAGTAGTCCCATCATACCTATGGTAAGTCCGCTCCAACCTATGGTAAGCCCCCTCCTACCTATATACCTATGGTTAGTCCCCAAAAATGCATGAATCCTGCCACATTGACCAAGGTTCCAGCAACACAGAATATCACGATGCAGGCTCCCTTTATACTAAAATAAAAGTAAAACTTAAAATATATTTTGATCACTAATACGAATTCTGACAATAATTCTAAAGACATTTAAAAAAGAAGGTTAATCCTTATATTTTTGCAACCTGCTGTTAATTTTTCTAAGAATTCTGTTATATGAAATAAAGTCTGAAATACAACATTTTTGCACCATCAGGTTTCAAAGATATAAATCTAGAGTTTAAGGCAAGTAATCAAATGGTTACACCCATCAGGTTGCAAAGATAAGGCTTATAAAATGTTTACCTGCCCAGAAGAATAAGTAGTGTGATAAATATTGCCAGTATAGATGAAAGAAGGTTTTGATAAAGCTCTTCTCCAATTATTTTATCAGTCTCCCAGTTCGCATACCTAGCAATACACCATTCGTAACACAGACTTTCAAATCGATTTGACGCAATTGTCTGGGAGGAGGAGGAGGAGGAGTGTAAACAAACTTCTGACGGGGAAATAACGGAACTGAAAGGTTTACAACCTGGGAACCCAGCTTTGCCTGAAGCTTTCTACAGTCGTCGTATACACCAATATAACGAAGACAACTTTCGATTTTAATTTTGATTTCTATCAAGATTTCAAATAGCATAAATACATAAATACATAGGAAGTAAACAAAGAGAAGCTATCAATTAACAGCTTCTCTTTAATTACTTGTAAACTTGTAATTAAAACAAAAACTAGAACTAAAACTTAAACTAGAACTAAAAACTTAAACGGAAAAGTCGTCTTAAGATAATTTAGAAGTTTTAAACCAAGCTTAAAAATGATTCCTGTGGCTCGAATAAAAGCAGTTTTGATATTTTCTCAAACACAACGTAAATGGAACTTTTCATGTAAACAAAAACCTTGAACAATGAACATTGAACATATCTCAGAAAATTTGGTATAGATTATTAGTTTGAAATTAACAAATCATATTCCGAACTTAACGCTAACCTTGGAGCTATGGCAAACGCAGGCGATATTTGTCCTAAGTTAAATTCTCCCGTTATATCGGACTCCTCGGCTATATCTCGAGCCCAGTCCATCGCAGGAACCCACTCAGATGATTCTTGGAGTAGAACATGACTGTACTGTATTGCAGACAATAGCACTCTAAACAAATAAAATATTTAGAGAAAAAAACCAATAATTTTGCTTCTATTACCAGGCATTCAGAGAGACACATAAAACTGTGAAGTAGGAAGACGACTGTTTATGGATTAAAACAGACCAATGAACTTTAAACGAAGCAATTGTGCAGAGTGTAAAAGGCCCATTTCACTGTAAACTAGCCAGGACGAGATGGTCAACTGTATGCAACACCATTGGTACAACTTTGTGACCTAATACCTCCTCTAGTTTTGATTTTACGAACAAGATTGAGAAAAACTAATTTATCCAGTTACGAAATTAAAACAGTTTTGTTCTTCTCAATAGGTCTTCAACAACAATAGTGAGTTGATTTTTAAGCTGTTACTGATAAAACCTTTTTGCTTTTTAAACTTCATCACGTGCACATGAGATTGCTTAAATATTGTCTTACTATTACAGAGTTTTATGGGCCTTTTGTATGTATACCGAACCTTGGAGCTGGTTGTCCGCACTCTAGGTCCCCGTCAAACAAGAAGTTTAGCCTATACTTGGCTCCGACAGGAGAAAACAGGAACTGAGAGAGTTTGGATTGAAAATAATCATCCGTCAAGTTTCTCCAGTCCATTGCTTCAGCTTCAAGGCTTTCAACATAATCCTAAAATTAATATTTATTTGGTTTAGATCTTCTTTCCGTTTATGGATCAGGGATTGTTATTATGTCACACTTCGTGCGTCCTCTTCCTTACTCTCATATAAGGGTGGTGTATTTTTCACCCTAACGCAAATCCGCTATACTTCACTAGTAACCTACACCTGTCCTAGCCGCGGCGCACGGCCCCCTAGCCTGTCCGAGCCGCAGCAATCGGCCCATAAATTGTCTTAACCTAACCTAACCATCAAAAAATACTAAAATAAACATCTTGCGTAATGCATAGGTCCGATATTGCAGAAGGTCGGAAAGTTAGTAGGTCAGAAGTTCAGTAGGAGGGATGTTGCGTATAGACGATGTAACATATTACCTATAAATTAGAGGATAAACGCATTAATATAATACAGTAATATACTTGAAGCATGTCAATCTTTCTTAAAGAACTGTGCATGGGGGGGGGCAGGTAACAGGGGCGCATTGGAGGTTTAATCTACGGGTGTGAACTTTTTTTTAATTCTCCCCCTAGCGGTAGTTGTTCCCCCCCCCCCCTTGAAAACCGGTATTAAGAAAAGAATTGAGTTTTACTAATGGCTAATAACTCAAAATGGACCAATTGTCAATTGCTAAGAAAACTGATATATTTGGAAGTTTAATATATCAGGCCTCTTAAGGTCAGGGGGGCCTAGGGGGCCTGGGGTTCTCCCCAATACGCAAATGCCAGGTAAAATATATATTATCAGTGCTCACATCTCTTACAGACGATTTCTTGATTTTATAGATGGAATAATTTCCAACCTTAAAAACATCCTGCCAGGAATCTATAGAGTTGATGACATCAGTCTGATTTTTGAACTTTGAAACCAGGGTATCTATTCTCTCCCAGTTCTCAGGGTAGTTTATTCCCTGAAATATTAACATTTTGAATAATAAGACAAAGGAACTGAGTTTTTGCCACAAACTCTGGTTTTTATTCCCTATTTCTTTGAAATCTGTTGTCGTAGATCTTTAAAATTTTAAACTCTGAAATCTGATAGATCAAATAACCTAAGTTTAAAATATCAAAGGTTTACACAATCAGGTTGCACGGATTTAGGGGTTAGAAAATTTCAGTTTGTGTCAAAAACTCCTTTATATGTTTTAAATTTTTAAACCCAACTTGATAAAATCAATAAGAAAATGCTGCTTGTTTTTTAGTGAAGTTATATAAACTTTTACAACCTTTTCTAAATGCAAAACTTGTTCAAATATACGTAGAAAACTTGTTTAAGTCTATTTAGAAAACTTGTTCAAGTCTATTTAGAAAACTTGTTCAAGTCTACTTAGAAAACTTGTTCAAGTCTACTTAGAAAACTTGTTCAAGTCTACTTAGAAAACTTGTTCAAGTCTAGTTAGAAAACTCTAATGTCGGATTTATTGAAAGTTTTTGTTTTCTCTGAACACGTTTTAAAGGTAAAATTTTTTACTTAAACTTTTAAAATTAAACTTTTAGAATTGACTATGCAGGATTGTAAGATCTTGTACAGTGAGATCTTTAAAACTGTGGAATAGGAAGACGACATTTAAAAGGACTGTACACGTAATTTCGGGTGACCCTTCACTGTAAGAGTGGCATATCTGATTCATGTTCCTCATAAGCGTTGTCTGATTCACATAGGTTCCTCATAAACGTTGTCTGATTCACATAAGTTCCTTATAAGCGTTGTCTGATTCACATAGGTATCCTTATAAGCATTGTCTGATTCACATAGGTTCCTTATAAGCCTTGTCTGATTCACATAGGTTCCTTATAAGCCTTGTCTGATTCACATAGGTTCCTAATACGCGTTGTCTGATTCACATAGGTATCCTCATAAGCGTTGTCTGATTCACATAGGTTCCTTATAAGTGTTGTCTGATTCGCATAGGTTCCTTAGAAGTGTTGTCTGATTCACATAGGTTCCTTATAAGTGTTGTCTGATTCGCATAGGTTCCTTAGAAGTGTTGTCTGATTCACATAGGTTCCTTATAAGTGTTGTCTGATTCGCATAGGTTCCTTAGAAGTGTTGTCTGATTC